>NW_028289481.1:0-27688 GCF_059628265.1 Tinamus guttatus
CCCCTGCGGGCGGAGCGCGGCGCTGCCGGGGGGAGGCGGGGCCACCCCGCCTGCGGTGACGTCACGGCAGCGCCCCGCCCCCGCACTACACCCCCCACAATGCCCCGCGCCGCAGCCTGTTTACGCTCCCGCCGCCGGCCACGCCCCCTCCGGCCACGCCCCCTCCACAGCCCCGCCCCGCGTGGGCCAAGCCCCGCCCCTTCCCGGCCGGTCCTGCCGGTCCCGCCATGGCGGCGCGCGCTGCCCGTCCCGGTTCCGATCCCGGTGCCGCTCCCGGTTCCGGTCCCGGTGCCGCTCCTGGTCCTGGTCCCGGTGCCGCTCCCGGTTCCGGTCTCGGTGCCGCTCCCGGTCTCGGTGCCGGTCCCGGTCTCGGTTCCGGTGCCGGTCCCGGTGCCGCCCGGGCCGCGCTGCTGCTGCTGCTGCTGCCGCTGGCGCTGGCGCTGCCGCTGCTGCCGCCGCCGGTTCCGGTCGCGCTGGCGCTGCCGCCGCCCGCGGGGCCCCTCGCGCCCGCCTGGGGCTGGCGGAACCTCTCGTGCCCCGTTTGCCGCGTCCTGTTCGGGGCGCTGGGGCTGGCGCTGCAGGTACCGCCCGAACCGGGACCGGGAACCGGGAACGGGAACCGGGAACCGGGAACCGGGAACGGGAACCGGGAACGGGAACCGGGAACGGGACCGCGAGCGGGGCGGGCGGGCGGGGCCGGCGCGGGGCCGTCACGGGGCTGTCACGGGACGGGAGCGGGGCCGGGGCGGGGACAGGGACGGGGACAGGGACGGGGACGCGCGCGGGGCGGGCCGGGAGCGCAGGGGGCCCTGGGGACAGGACCGGGATCGGGGCGGGATCCCGGAGCGGGGACGGGGCTGGAAGGGGCTGGGATTGAGACGGGAATCGGGAGCGGGGACAGGGAAGGGGTCGGGATGGGGACCGGGTCGGCGCTGGGATCGGGATGGGATTCCAGAACGGGACAGGCTGGGATGGGGCTGGGCTGCAGGTGGGATTCCGGAGCGGAGCTGGGGAAGGGATCGGGATCGGGGCCGGACTAGGGTGGGATCGGGGCCGGGCCGCGGATGGAGTCGGGATGGGATTCCAGAACGGGCTGGGCTGGGGTGGGATCGGGGCTGGGATGGGACTGGGATTGAGACGGGAATCGGGAGTGGGGACAGGGAAGGGGTCGGGATAGGGGCTGGGATTGGACCGGGGCTGGGATCGGGGCTGGGATGGGGCTGGGATTGGGACGGGATTCGGGAGCGGGGACAGGGAAGGGGTCGGGATAGGGGCTGGGATTGGACCGGGGCTGGGATCGGGGTTGGGCTGGGACCGGGGCCGGGACCGGGGCTGGGCCGGGGCGGTTCCAGAACGGGCCGGGCTGGGCTCGGGGCTGGGATTGGACCGGGACCGGGGCTGGGGCTGGATTTGGGGCTGGGATTGGGCCGGGAGCGGGACCGGAGCTGGGATTGGACCGGGATTGGGGCTGGGGTTGGGCCGGGGCTGGGACCGGGGCTGGACTCGGGGCTGGGATTGGACCGGGACCGGGGCTGGACTTGAGGCTGGACTCGGGGCTGGACTCGGGGCTGGGATTGGACCGGGATTGGGGCTGGGGCTGGGACCGGGGCTGGACTCGGGGCTGGGATTGGACCGGGACCGGGTCCAGGTCCCTCCCCGTGCGGATCGGTACCGGCCTCGCCGCCCCCGCAGCTGGAGCCCAACGTGGAGCGCGTGGGGCAGGCGGCGTCGCGCGTGTGCCGGGCGCTGCGGCTGGCGCGGGACAACGTGTGCGCGGACGCCGTGCGGCTCTTCCAGCGCGACGTGGTGGCCGCGTGCGCGCGCTCCGTGCTGCGCCCGGCCGAGGCCTGCGGGCTGCTGCTGGGCCCGCGCTGCGGCCGCTGGGACATCTACGGCGCGTGGAACGTGTCGCTGCCCGCGGCGCCGAAGCCACCGGTGCAGCCGCCCGCGCCGCCGCCGCCCGGCGCGCCGACCGCCCGCGTGCTCTTCCTCACCGACCTGCACTGGGACCGGCGCTACGCGGCGGGCAGCGAGCCGGCCTGCCCCGACCCGCTGTGCTGCCGCGGCGCCGCGCGCGCCGGGCCCGGCGGCGCCGGCTACTGGGGCGAGTACGGGCGCTGCGACCTGCCGCTGCGCACGCTGCAGGCGCTGCTGGCGCACGCGGCCGCCGCCGCGCCGCCCTTCGACGCCGTCTACTGGACCGGGGACATCCCGGCGCACGACGTGTGGCAGCAGCGGCGCCAGGACCAGCTGCACGCGCTGCGCACGGTCACGGCGCTGCTGCGGCGCCACCTGCGCGCGCTGCCCGTGTTCCCGGCCGTGGGCAACCACGAGGCCGCCCCGGTCAACGCGTTCCCGCCGCCCTTCGTCACCGGGAACCAGTCGGCCGCCTGGCTCTACGACGCCATGGCCGACGCGTGGCGGGGGTGGCTGCCGCCCGACGCGCTGCGCACGCTGCGGTGGGGCTGCATGCGTGGGGGTGGGGGGCGGGGGCGCCGTGGGGAGATGTGGGGATGGGGGGATGGACAATGGGGAGATGTGGGGATGGGAGGATGGACAATGGGGAGATGTGGGGCTGGGGGAGATGTGGGGCAGGAGGGCACCATGGGGAGATGTGCGGCGGGGAGATGTGGGGCTGGGGGGAGGCGTCATGGGGAGATGTGGGGTGCTGGGGAGATGTGGGGCAGGCAGGGGGGCACCATGGGGAGATGTGGGGCATGAGGGGCATGCACAATGGAGAGATGTGGGGATGGGGGAGATGCACCATTGGGAGATGTGGGGCTGGGGGGAGGCACCATGGGGAGATGTGGGGCACGAGGGGGAGGCACCATGGGGAGATATGGGGATAGGAGGATGCACAATGGGGACGTGAGGCTGCGGGAATGCATAATAGGGATATGTGGGATGAGGGGCATGCATCATGGGGAGATGTGGGGCACGAGGGGGCTGCACAATGAGGAGAGGGGGGACAGGGGAGATGCAGCATTGGGAGATGTGGGGCTGGGGGGATGGACAATGGGGACTTGTGGGGCAGGGTGGCTGCCGCCCGACGCGCTGCGCACGCTGCGGTGGGGCTGCATGCATGGGGGTGGGGGGCGGGGGGCGCCGTGGGGATGGGAGGATGGACAATGGGGAGATGTGGGGTGGGAGGGAGGCACCATGGGGAGATGTGGGGCGGGAGGATGCACAATGGGGAGATGTGGGGCACGAGGGGGAGGCACCATTGGGAGATGGGGGGCAGGAGGGGGAGGCACCATAGGGAGATATGGGGATGGGAGGATGCACAATGGGGAGATGTGCAGCACGAGGGGGGATGCACAATGGGGAGATGTGGGGATGGGGGGATGCACAATGGGGAGATGTGGGGATGGGAGGATGGACAATGGGGAGATGTGGGACACGAGGGGGGATGCACAATGGGGAGATGTGGGGACGGGGGAGATGCAGCATTGGGAGATGTGGGGCTGGGGGCATGTGCCATGGGGAGATGTGGGGCACAACAGAGATACGGGGCACGAGGGGGATGCACAATGGGGAGACGTGGGACAGGGGGGAGGCGCCATGGGGAGATGTGGGGCAGGGGGGATGGACAATGGGGACTTGTGGGGCAGGGGGGATGTGGTGGGGGGAGATGGAGGACAGGGGGGTGCACAATGGGAAGATGTGGGGCTGGGGGGATGCACCAGGGGGACGTATGGGGCAGGGGGACACAGGGCTCCTCCATGAGGCCATACGTGGGGCAGTGGGGCCGCGGGGCGCATGCCGAGATGCCGTGGGGCGCTCAGGGCTGATGGGGGGCAGAGGGGCTGTGGGGCGCCGTGGGGCTGGCGGGTGCGCAATGGGGCGACGCGGTTTGGGGTCGGTGTGGGGCAGTGGGGCCGCGGGGCGCCCGTCCCCCCCGTCCCGCCCCATAGCGCCCCTTGGGCCCCCCCAGGTTCGGCGGGTTCTACACGGTGCCGGTCCGGCCCGGCCTGCGCCTGGTCTCGCTCAACATGAACTTCTGCTCCGAGGCCAATTTCTGGCTGCTCATCAACTCCACCGACCCCGCGGGGCAGCTGCAGTGGCTCGTGGGGGTCCTGGAGGCGGCCGAGCAGCGCGGGGACAAGGTGGGGACGGGGACAAGGTGGGGACGGGGACAGGGACGGGGATGGGGACGGGGACAAGGTGGGGACGGGGACAAGGTGGGACGGGGACAAGGTGAGGACAGGGACAGGACAGGGATGGGATGGGGACAGAGATGGGATGGGATGGCGACAGAGCAGCACGGGGACAAGGTGGGGACGGAGACATGGGGGGGACGGGGACAGGGACGGGGATGGGGACGGGGACAAGGTGGGGACGGGGACAGGGACAAGGTGGGGACGGGGACGAGGGGGGGACGGGACAGGGACGGGGATGGGGACATGGGGGGGATGGGGATGGGGACGGGGACAGGGCGGGGACAAGGTGGGGATGGGGACAAGGGGGGGACGGGGACATGGGGGGGACGGGGACAGGGACGGGGATGGGGACGGGGACAAGATGGGACGGGGACAAGGTGGGGACAGGGACAGGACAGGGACGGGATGGGGACAGAGATGGGATGGGATGGCGACAGAGCAGCACGGGGACAAGGTGGGGACGGAGACATGGGGGGGACGGGGACAGGGACGGGGATGGGGACGGGGACAAGGTGGGGACGGGGACAGGGACAAGGTGGGGACGGGGACGAGGGGGGGACGGGACAGGGACAGGGATGGGGACATGGGGGGGATGGGGATGGGGACGGGGACAGGGCGGGGACAAGGTGGGGACGGGGACAAGGGGGGGATGGGGACATGGCGGGGATGGGGACGAGGTGGGGATGGGGACGAGGTGGGACGGGGACAAGGTGGGGATGGGGACAGGGACAGGGATGGGACGGGATGGGGACAGGATGGGGACGGGGCAGCGCGGGGACAAGATGGGGACAGGGACAAGGTGGGGACAGGATGGGGACGGGGCAGGGACGGAGACGGGGACAGGGACGAGGATGGGGACAGGACGGGGATGGGGACGGGGACAGGGCAGCGCAGGGACGAGGTGGGAACAGGGACAGGGATGAGGATAAGGTGGGGACAGGGACAAGGTGGGGACGGGACGGGGACAGGGACGAGGACGGGCGCGTGGGGACAGGACGGGGATGGGATGGGGATGCAGGGATGGGGACGGGGACCAGACAGTGCAGGGACAAGGTGGGGACAGGGATGGGGATGGGATGGGGACGGGCGCACGGGGACGAGAGCGGGGGCCACACGAGGACAGGCGCACAGGGACAGGGACGGGGACAAGGTGGGGACGGGGACGGAATGGGGACGTGGGGACAGGGACGGGGACACGGGCCCGGCGCCGCTCACGGTGCCGCCGCGCAGGTTCACATCATCGGGCACATCCCGCCCGCGCACTGTCTGCACAGCTGGAGCTGGAACTACTACCGCATCGTGGACCGGTGAGCGCGGGGCTGTGCGGGGCCGTGCGGGGCTGCGTGGGGCCATGTGGGGTGTGCGGGGCCATGCGGGGCCATGTGGGGCCATGCGGGACCATGCAGGGCCATGCAGGGCCATGCGGGGCCATGCAGGGCTGCAGGGGGCCCTGCGGGGCCATGTGGGGCCATGCAGGGCCATGTGGGGCCGTGCGGGGCTGCGCGGGGCTGCGCGGGGGCCATGCAGGGTGTGCGGGGCTGCAGGGGCCATGCGGGGCCGTGCGGGGCTGTGCGGGGCCATGCGGGGCTGCATGGGGGCCATGCAGGGCCATGCGGGGCCATGCGGGATCGTGCGGGACCATGCGGGGCTGCGGGGCCATGCGGGGCTGCGCGGGGCCATGCGGGGCCATGCAGGGCTGCGCGGGGCCATGCGGGGCCGTGCGGGGCCATGTGGGGCCATGCGGGGCCATACGGGGCCGTGCAGGGCCATACGGGGCCATACGGGGCCGTGCGGGGCCGTGCGGGGCCATGCAGGGCTGCAGGGGCTGCACGGGGCCATGCGGCGCCGCAGCGGCCGCGCTCACCCGCGCGCGCAGCTTCGAGGGCACCATCGCGGCGCAGTTCTTCGGGCACACGCACCTGGACGAGTTCGAGATGTTCTACGACGAGGAGACGCTGTCGCGGCCCGTCTCGGTGGCCTTCGTGGCGCCCAGCGTCACCACCTACATCAACCTGAACCCCGGTGGGTGCCGCGCGGCGACGGCCGGTGACACCGCGGTGACGCTGCGCGCCCCGGGGACACCGTGTGCCCTGGTGACACTGCGCGTCCTGGTGACACTGCGCACCCCGGTGACACCGTGTGCCCCAGTGACACCATGCGCCCCGGTGACACCGCGGTGACGCTGTGCGCCCCGGGGACACCGTGTGCCCTGGTGACACCACGTACCCTGGTGACACCACACACCCCGGTGACACCGTGTGCCCCAGTGACACCATGCGCCCCGGTGACACCGCGGTGACGCTGTGCGCCCCGGGGACACCGTGTGCCCCGGTGACACTGCGCGTCCTGGTGACACTGCGCACCCTGGGGACACCGTGTGCCCTGGTGACACCATGCATCCCGGTGACACCGCGGTGACGCTGTGCGCCCCGGGGACACCGTGTGCCCCGGTGACACTGCGCGTCCTGGTGACACTGCGCACCCCGGTGACACCGTGTGCCCCAGTGACACCATGCGCCCCGGTGACACCGCGGTGACGCTGTGCGCCCCGGGGACACTGTGTGCCCTGGTGACACTGCGCGTCCTGGTGACACTGCGCACCCTGGGGACACCACGGTGATGCCGTGCGCCCCAGGGACACTGTGCATCCCGGTGACGTTGCGTGTCCCGGTGACACTGCACATCCCGGTGACGCCATGCGCCCCAGTGACACCGCGTACCCCGGTGACACCGCGGTGATGCTGTGCGGCCCGGTGACACCATGCGCCCCGGTGGCCCCGGTGATGCCACGTGCCCTGGTGACACTGTGTGCCACGGTGACGCCATGCGCCCCGGTGACACCCCAGTGACACTGGTGGCCCCGGTGACGCCATGTGCCCCGGTGACACTGTGTGCCGCGGTGACGCCATGCGGTGACGCGCCCCGGTGACACCGCATGCTGGGTGATGCCAGCGGCCCTGGTGACGCCCCGGTGACACTGGTGGCCCCGGTGATGCCGTGTGCCCTGGTGACCCCATACACCCCGGTGACACTGCACACCCTGGTGACGCCACACGCTCCGGTGACACCGCACCCCGATGACACCAGCGGCCCCGGTGACGTTGTGCACCCCGGTGACATTGCGCGCCCCGGTGACACTGCGCACCATGGTGACGCCCTGGTGACACCGTGCGCCCCGGTGATGCCATGAGCCCTGGTGACCCCACACGCTCTGATGACACCACGCACCGGGTGACCCCGTGCGCCCTAGTGACGTTGTGCACCCTGGTGACATAGTGCGCCCCGGTGACACTGTGCGCCCTGGTGACACCGCACACCGGGTGACACCGGCGGCCCCGGTGATGCTGTGTGCCCCGGTGACCCCATGCGCCCCGGTGACCCCGTGCGCCCCGGTGACCCCGTGCACCCCGGTGACACCGTGTGCCCCGGTGACACTGTGCGCCCCGGTGACACCGTGCACCCCGGTGACACCGTGCGCCCCGGTGACGTTGGCGGTGCCGGTGACACCGTGCGCCCCGGTGACACTGCGCGCTGTGGTGATGCCATGCGGTGATGTGCCCTGGTGCCACCACGCACCCCAATGACATCGTGCACCCCGGTGACGTTGGCGGTCCCGGTGGCACCGGCAGCCCCGGTGACACCGTGCGCCCCGGTGACGCCGCGCCGCCCCCGCAGGCTACCGCGTGTACGAGGTGGCCGGCTCGTACCCGGGCAGCTCGCACGCCGTCCTGGACCACGAGACCTTCATCCTGAACCTGACGGAGGCCAACGCGCCGGGCGCCGCGCCGCGCTGGCGCCGCCTGTACCGCGCGCGCGACGCGTACGGGCTGCCCGGCGCCTCCCCCGCCAACTGGGACCGGCTGCTGCGGCGCTTCCAGGACGACGAGCGCCTGTTCCAGCGCTTCTGGTTCCTGCTGCACAAGGGGCACCCGCCGCGGGAGCCGTGCGGCGGCGCCTGCAAGGCCGCGCTGCTGTGCGCGCTGCGCACCGGCCGCTCCGGGGACCCGGCGCTGTGCCGCCCGCTGCGCCCCGCGCTGCCCTTCGAGCGCGTGCAGGAGCTGTGGCGGCAGCGCCGCTTCTGCTGACGCGGCGCAATAAAGCGGTGATGGCCGCGCTGCTGCTGCTGCTGCTGCTGCTGCTGCAACGGGTTCGTTGGGGACCGAGCGCCGCGGAGCCGCTCGCTGCGGCGGCCGTGGGTCAG
Organism: Tinamus guttatus; assembly: GCF_059628265.1. Lineage (NCBI taxonomy): Eukaryota > Metazoa > Chordata > Aves > Tinamiformes > Tinamidae > Tinamus > Tinamus guttatus. The sequence continues at coordinate 8,362 of NW_028289481.1, forward strand.
GGCGCATGCAGGGGGCGGCGCACATGCGCCGTGCAGCCCTGCAGTCACCATGCAATGCAGCCCCACCAGTCACCGTGCATGCAGCCCTGCAGTCACCATGCAATGCAGCCCAACCCCTCACCGTGTGCATGCATGCAGCCCTGTAGTCACCGTGCATGCAGCACAACCCCTCACCATGCATGCGGCCCTGCAGTCACCGTGCAATGCAGCCCTGAAGTCACCGTGCATGCAGCCCCCCCACTCACCGTGCATGCAACCCTGCAGTCACCATGCAATGCAGCACAATCACTCACCATGTGCATGCAGCCCTGCAGTCACCGTGCAATGCAGCACAACCCCTCACCGTGCATGCAGCCCTGCAGTCACCGTGCATGCAGCCCTGCAGTCACCATGCAATGCAGCACAACCACTCAGCATGTGCATGCAGCCCTGCAGTCACCGTGCATGCAGCCCGACCCCTCAGCATGTGCATGCAGCCCTGCAGTTACCGTGCAATGCAGCACAACCACTCAGCATGTGCATGTAGCCCCCCCACTCACCATGCATGCAGCCCTGCAGTCACCATGCAATGCAGCCCAACCCCTCACCATGCATGCAGCCCCCCCACTCACCATGCATGCAACCCTGCAGTCACCATGCAATGCAGCACAACCCCTCACCATGCATGCGGCCCGGCAGTCACCGTGCAATGCAGCACAACCCCTCACCATGCATGCAACCCTGCAGTCACCATGCAATGCAGCACAACCCCTCACCATGCATGCAGCCCTGCAGTCACCATGCAATGCCGCGCAACCACTCACCGTGCATGCGGCCCCCACTGAGCATGTGGCACTCCTGCATCACTGTGCATGCAGACCCACAGTCACCATGCATGCAGCCCAAGCGCTCGCCGTGCATGCACCGCACTCAACATGCATGCAACCCCTGCAGTCACTGTGCATGCAGCCCAACCACTTGCCATGCACGCAGTCCCGCCATCCCCACGCATGCAGCCCCACTCACCATGCATGCAGCCCCATTGCCTGCACATGCAGCCCCACAGTCCCCATGCACACAGCCTGCACCCACTGCACATGCAGCCCTGCAGTCACCACACATGCAGCCCCACTCAGCATGTATGCAGGGCGCTCGCTGCACCTGCAGCCCCATGGTCCCCATGTGTGCAGCTGCACTCACGGTGCATGCAAGCCCATTCACTGCACATGCAGCCCCGCGGTGCCCGTGCATGTAGTCACACTCACCATGCATGCAGTCACATTCCCCGTGCACGCAGCCACACTCACCATGCGTGCAGTCCCATGCAGTCCCATGCATGCAGTCCCATGCAGTCCCATGCAGCTCCCCTGAAGGAGCGGCAGCGCCCGCAGCAGCGGTGCAGCCCGGCCGCGCTCTATGGGGCAGCATCACGCGCCTGGCGCTGGCGCCGCCTGCAGCGGCCACGTGGGGCTCCGTGGGGCACGGGGTGGTGTGGGGACGTGTGGGTTTGGCCATGGGGCACCGGGTGCTGCGGGGATGTGTGGGGCTCCGTGGGGCTGCGGGGCTCCGTGGGGCAGTGCGGGGGTCCCGTGGGGCTCCGTGGGGCAATGTGGGGATGCTGCGGGTTGGCCTTGGGGCATGGGGCAGTGTGGGGTCCCATGGGGCTCCGTGGGGCTGCAGGGCTGCTAAGGGCTCTGTGGGGCTCCGTGGGGCTGTGGGGGTCTCTGTAGGTCTCTGTGGGTCTCCGTGGGTCTCCGTAGGGTCTTCCAGGCGTGGGTGCAGAGCCCCACGGAGCCCCACAGAGCCCCACAGCATCCCTACACCACCCCACAGAGCCCCACGGAGCCCCAGAGCAGCCCCGCAGCCCCACAGAGCCCTACAGCCCCACGGAGCTCCACAGCCCCACGGAGCCCCACGGGATCCTGCACTGCCCCATGCCCCAAGGCCAACCCGCAGCATCCCCGCACTGCCCCACAGAGCCCCATGACATCCCCGCACTGCCCCCTGCGCCCTGTGAGGAAGGGGACCCCATCTGCCCCACGGTCCCCTGTGCCCCCCACACACACGCCGGCTCCTGCCCTCCTGCAGCCCCAGCACCCGCGCATGCAGCGCTGCCCCTGTCCCATGACCTGTGGGGCCGGGCCGTTCCCCTGCGGGCAGAGGCTGCGCCCCCGTGCAGCCCCGTGCAGCCCCGTGCAGCCCTGCAGCCCCGCGCAGCCCCACGCAGCCCCACGGCCGCCCCGCACGCCCCGCCTGCCGCTGTCGCGCCCCACGCCCCACACGCGGTTGGCAGCCACGGGCTGCGCGTGCAGCGGCACCTGGTCCTGCGGGTCCAGGAGCTCCAGCGGGCGGCTCTGCAGGCGTCGCAGCAGCGCCCGGCCCTGCGCAGAGCCGCGTGAGGCTGCGCGGGAGGACGTGGCGGGACACGGGGGCCATGAGGGCTGTGGGGCAAAACAGGCGCCATGGGGCCACGGGGAATGCAGGAGGCCGTTGAGGGCCATGAGGGATGCAGAGCTATGGGGCCGTGTGGGGCGGCATGAGGGACACAGGGACTGTGGGGCACGCGGGGGCTATGGGGCCCATGGGGGCTATGGGGCACGCAGCTGCTATGGGGCACGCAGCGGCTCTGGGCCCTCACTCACCGCGGCAGCGCTGTGGGGCGGCAGCGAGAGCCGCCAGATGCAGCTGTTGACGGCTGCAGGGACTGCAGGGACTGCGGCGCCTGCGGCGCCTGCATTGCAGCGACTGCAATGACTGCAGCGGCTGCAATGACTGCAATGACTGCAGCAACTGCAATGACTGCAGCGACTGTAATGACTGCAATGACTGCAGCGGCTGCAGCGGCCCCGCACGCAGGGCTCCCTGCGCACCCACCGGCTGCACTTGCAGCTCCTCGTGCAGCTCCAGCTCCGCATGCAGCTGCGGCTCCGGCTGCGGCTCGGGGCAGCAGTGCAGTCCTGGGGGGGCGCAGCGGGTTGGCCGGGCCCACGTGCATGCGGTGCTGCCGCTGCGGCCGCTCTCACCTCCTGCGTGTCCCTGTGCCCCGCGCGTGTCCCCGTGCGTCCCCATGTGTCCCTGCGTGTCCCCATGTGTCCCTGCGTGTCCCCACATGGCCCCGCGTGTCCCCACATGTCCCCAGCTCATCCCCACACATCCCCACATGTCCCTGCCTGTCCCTGCATGTCCCCAGCGCATCCCCAGCATGTCCCCATGTGTCCCCGTGCTGCCCCCATGCATCCCTGCATGTTCCCAGCGCATCCCCATGCATCCCTGCACATCCCCACGTGTCCCCCCACATGTCCCTATGCGTCCCCACGTGTCCCCAGCACACCCCTGTGCTGCCCCCCGTGTGTCCCCACGTGTCCCCACGTGTCCCCATGCGTCCCCACACGTCCCCACGTCCCCATATGTCCCTGTGTCTCCCCACGTCTCCGCAGGGCACCGCAAGGGGGCGCAGGGGGCACAGGCAGGGCCGGGCTCGTGGGGGCCGCAGCGGGACGGGAGGGGACACGGGGACACGGGGACACGGGGACATGGGGACATGGGGACATGGGGACATGGGGACACAGGGACACGGGGACACGGAGACATGGGGACACAGGGACACGGGGACACGGGGACATGGGGACATGGGGACATGGGGACATGGGGACACAGGGACACGGGGACACGGGGACATGGGGACACGGGAACACGGGGACATGGGGACACGGGGACATGGGGACAGCGGGGACACGGGGACACGGGGACACAGGGACACGGGGACACGGGGACACGGGGACACGGGGACATGGGGACATGGGGACATGGGGACAAAGGGGACACGGGGACAGCAGGGACACGGGGACACGGGGACACGGGGACATGGGGACATGGGGACATGGGGACAGCGGGGACACGGGGACACAGGGACAGCGGGGACATGGGGACACGGGGACACGGTGTCACCTGTGGGACAGCACAGAACCGAAACACCAAAAGTTCCACAGGAACCTAAGGAAAAATTCCTAACAACGGAGACAGAGCCCCGGAACAGGCTGCCCAGAGAGGTTGTGGAGTCTCCTTCTCTGGAGATCTTCAAACCCGCTTGGATGCAGTCCTGTGCCACGTGCTCTAGGTGACCCTGCGTGTGCAGGGGTTGGACTGGGACGGAATGGACCGGACCGGACCCGCACCGACCCCGCCGGACCAGACTCAACCAGCACTGACTGGGCCTGACCCGCAGGGAGGGCCCAACTGGACCGGACCACAGTGGACCAGGACCAGCCGGCACCAACCGGGCCTGGCCCGGACCAACCGGCCGTGGGCAGCACCAGCCCAGCTGGACCCGACCAGCAGCAGCAGCACCGGGGCCGCCGGATAGGGGGGATGTGGGACGTGTGGGGCAGTGCAGGGTGCGTGGGGCTGTGTGGGGCGCATGGGCCCATGCGGGACGTGTGGGGCGTGTGGGGCAGCCCCAGCCCCACGTTCCCGGCACCACCAGCAGCGCCCGGACGGGGCAGGGGGACTTGGAGCCCAGACGGGGCCGGCGCCGTCGTGGAGCAGAACCGACCAACCGGACCGGGCCGGAGCGGCACCAGCGCCGGGGCTGGAGCTGCAGCAGCACCGACCGCAGTGGGGGGTGCAGGATGTGGGGCGCTGCAGTGGGGCAGGACATGAGATGCTGCAGTGGGGGGCAGGATGTGGGGCTGTGGGGCACTGCAGTGGGGGGCAGGATGTGGGGCTGTGGGGCACTGCAGTGGGGTGGATATGGGGCGCTGCGGCATCGCGCAGGCCATCGAAGCAGCAGGGCCCAACACAGGACAGTGCCAGCCCCAACAGGGTGGAAGAGGCCGGGACAGCGGGACGGACCGGCCGGAGCGCTGCAGCGTGACACGGAGCGCTGCACGTGCAGCACGGCATGGCACGGTATGGCACGGCATGGCACGGTATGGCACGGCACGGAGCGCTGCCGTGTGCCATGGCACGGAACTGCAGCACGTGCAGTGTGCCACATGCGGCACGGCACGGTACGGTACGGCACGGCACGGAGCGCTGCCGTGCGCACAGCACAGGACAGCACGGCGCAACGCGCGCAGCAGCGCAGCCCTGCACGGCACAGAGCAGCGCGGCAGGGCACGGTGCAGTGCGCTGTGTCACGGCACCGTGTCCTGCAGCGCAGCGCACTGCAGCATGCACAGTGCAGGCCTGTGTGGCATGCGCGGCACTGTATGGCACGGCCCAGTGCAGTGCATGCGGGACGGCACGGTGCAGCACATGCAGCGCGGCACTTCATGGCATGGCACAGCCCGGTGCAGCGCGCACAGCACTGTATGGCAGAGCACAGAGCAGTGTGCACGGCGCAGCACTGCACGGCGCAGCCCGGTGCAGCGCGCACAGCGCTGTATGGCACAGCATGGAGCAATGCAGCGCGCACGGCACGGCCCAGAGCGGTGCATACAACACGGCGCAGCACGGCCCGGTGCATTGTGCACAACACGGCACTGTATGGCGCGGCCTGACCCGATGCAGCGCGTGCAGCGCAGTGCTCTACGGCCCGGCGCGCCGTGTCCCGGCGCAGCGCCCCGTTGGGGTCCCTCGCAGCCCCGCGCTGCGTGTCCCCCTGTCGCGTCCCCCTGCGCACACTGCCCGGTGCGCAGCCGTCCCCACGGCCCAGGCTGCAACGGCGAGTCCTGGTGCAGTGCAGTGTGTACGGTGCAGTGCAGTGCACGGTGTGCGGAACAGCATGGCGCGGTGCAGTGTGCATGGTGCAGTGAGTACAGCACAGCACCGTGCAGTGCAGGGTGTGCAGAGCAGATCAACACAGCGCCATGTGCATGGTACAGCGCAGTGCAGTGCAGTGCAGCACGGTGCAGTGCTGTGTGCATGGTGCCGTGCATCACACTGGGTGCAGAGCAGCTCAACGCAGTGCAGTGTGCATGATGCAATGTGTACAGTGCAGTGTGGTGCAGTGCAGGGTGTGCAGAACAGCACAGTGCCGTGTATGCGGAACAGCATGGTGCAGTGTGTGCATGGTGCAATACAGCACAGTGCAGTGTGTACAGTGCAGCACGGTGCAGCGCAGTGCATGCAGAGCAGCTCAATGCAGTGCTGTGTGCATGGTGCAGTGCAGCACAGTGTCACATGCATGATGCAGCACGGCACTACGTGGAGCGGCACCCGCGGTACCGTGCGACGCAGCGCAGTGCAGCGCGGCACTGGGCAGCAATGCAGTGCCCCGGGCACGTGCGGACGGGGGACCCTGGGACCAGCTGCAGCAGTTGGGGGGCAGGTTGCAGGGGGGCTCTGTCCAACCACGATGCCGCTGCAGCCGGCACCATGCAGTGCAATGCAGCTCCAAACGGCACCAGCGCTGCAGCGCAGCAGGGCACGAGGCAGGGGGTGTTGGGCGCTGCAGCGCTGCAGCAGCATGCATGGTGCATGATGGCATTGGGAGCTGCAGCTCAGCAGCACACGCAGTGCAGGGTGGCGCTGGGCGCTGCAGCAGCATGCACGGTGCAGAACGGCAGCGCTGCAGCCAGCGGGTGCCGCACGCCGGGTCCTGCACAGCTGCCCCGACGGGCGCTGCAGCCCCGGGGTCCTTGGGGTGGCAGCGCTGGGGACAGGGCAGGAGCAGCCGTGCAGCGCGGTGCAGCGCAGGGGCAGCAAGCGCGGCCCCGGCACCTGCAGTGCAGGGCACGTGCGCTGTGGGTGCAGTGCCCATGCAGTGCGGTGCAGTGCCCATGCAGTGCGGTGCAGTGCCCATGCAGTGCAGGTGCAGTGCCCATGCTGCACGGGTGCAGTGCGGTGCAGTGCGGTGCAGTGCCCATGCAGTGTGGCTGCAGTGCCACGCCACATCCGGGTCCCCGCCGTCCCCATCCCCCCGGTGGCCGCAGTGCAGGGACACAGCGCGCCGGCTCCTGCTGCCTTTATTGCGCGCGCGGCCGCGGTTGCAGTCGCATTGGTGCCCGCGGACGGACTCGGCGCGGGGTCCCCCCATGGCGTCACGGGGTCCTGGTGTCACCATGTCCCCCCGCAGTGTCCCCGTGTCCCCCCGCGGTGTAACAGGGTCCCAGGTCCTTCTCCGAAAACATGGGCTTCCAGAACCCCCGTCTGCCCCCGCAGCGTCTCGGTACCTCCCTGCGGCGTCGCCGGGTCCCCCCTGCAGCCTCCCCGTGTCCCCTCCCAGTGTCCCCAGGTCCCTCTGCAGTGTCACCGCGTCCCCCCATGGTGTCAGCGGGTCCCCCCGCAGTGTCCCCAGGTCCCGCTGCATTGTCACCAGGTCCCCCCATGGTGTCCCCAGGTCCCGCTGCATTGTCCCCGGGTCCCCCCTCGCCGTCCCCGTGTCCCCCCTCGCCGTCCCCGCGTCCCCGCTCGCCGTCCCCGCGTCCCCGGCCGCAGCGCAGCAGGTCGGCGCGCAGGCTGCGCGGCGCGGGGGCGGCGGTGCCGGCGCTCAGCGCGGCCGCGCTGCCGTAGCGGTAGTAGCGGTCCCCGCGCAGCACCGCGAGGCCGCGCGCGTCGCACAGGGCCGCGTCCGCGCGCTGCAGCGGCGGCGGCAGCGGCACCGCCGGCCCCACGCGCCGCGGCGTCGCCGACAGCTCCACCAGCCGCAGGCTGCGCCCTGCACGGGAGCGACCGCGTGGCGCCGTGGCACCGTGTCCCTGACATGTCCCCCCGTGTCCCTGACATGTCCCCATGTCCCCAGCATGTCCCCAACATGTCCCCGTGTCCCCCGCATGCCCCCACACTGTGTCCCCATGTCCCCGTGTCCCCCGTGTCCCTGACATGTCCCCGTGTCCCTGACATGTCCCCGACATGTCCCCGTGTCCCCCACGTGCTCCCACACTGTGTCCCCATGTCCCCGACATGTCCCCCCATGTCCCTGACATGTCCCCGTGTCCCCAACATGTCCCCATGTCCCCGTGTCCCCCGTGTCCCTGACATCTCCCCGTGTCCCCAACATGTCCCCAACATGTCCCCGTGTCCCCCGCGTGCCCCCACACTGTGTCCCCATGTCCCCGTGTCCCTGACATGTCCCCATGTCCCCAACATGTCCCCGTGTCCCCGTGTCCCCCGCGTGCCCCCACACTGTGTCCCCATGTCCCCGTGTCCCCCGTGTCCCTGACATCTCCCCGTGTCCCCAACATGTCCCCGTGCCCCCCTGTGTCCCCAACATGTCCCCGCATCCCCGTGTCCCCCCATGTCCCTCCGTGCCCCCCCCATCCCCAACATGTCCCTGTGTTCCCGTATCCCCCGCGTGCCCCCACACCGTGTCCCCCCGTGTCCCCAACATGTCCCCGTGTCCCCACATGCCCCCAGACAGTGTCCCCATGTGTCCTCCCGCGTCCCCATGTTCCCGTGTCCCCTCGTGTCCCTCTGTATCCCCCCCATGTCCCCCTGTACCCCCCTTTTCCCCCATGTCCCCCGTGTCCCCCCCGTGTCCCCGCGCACCCTGGATCACGTAGAGCTTGTCCGATCCGGGGCAGGTGAAGGCGGCGTCGGCGCCGCTCAGACCCAGTTCGTCCCGCAGCGCCCGGGGGTAGCCCTGGACCCGGCGGAACCCGCGGCCCAGGACGTAGATGGAGACCTGGGAGCCCTGCGGGAGCGGGGACGGGGACAGGGTGACACCGGGGACGGGGACACCGGGGACACCGGGGACAGGGACAGGGTGTCACCAGGGACAGGGACGGGGACAGGGTGTCACCGGGGACGGGGACATCGGGGACACCGGGGACAGGGACACCGGGGACACCGGGGACACCGGGGACAGGGTGACACCGGGGACGGGGACACCGGGGACACCGGGGACAGGGACGTGGCGTCACCAGGGACAGGGACGCGGCGTCACCGGCACCGCCAGTGACGCCAGGGACACCAGCAACATCAGTGACGCCGATGACACCAGCAACACCAGTGACACCAACACCGCCAGTGACACCGGCAACACCGGTGACACTGGTGACACCAGCACTGCCAGCAACACCAGTGACACCAGTGACACTAGCAACACCGGTGACACCAGCAACACCAGTGACACCGGCACTGCCAGCGACACCAGCAACGCCGGTGACACCGGCGTCACCAGTACCGCCAGTGTCACCGGCACCACCAGTGACACCAGTACCACCAGCGCCACCAGCAACACTGGCGTCGTCAGCACCTTGGGGCACCCGGCGGGGACAGCCCCGGGCACCCTGGTCCCCAGTGGGGACAGTCCTCACCTGCCCCGGTCCTCAATGGGGACAGCCCTGGGTGCCCTGGTCTGAATGGGGACAGTGCCCTGGTCCCCAGTGGGGACAGCCCCAACCTGCCCCGTGTCTCAGCGGGGACGTCCCAGAGCTGCCCCTGTCCCCACACACAAGGACAATGTCGCCACATGTCCTGGTCCCCCAAGGTGACGTCCTCACGTGTCCTGGCCCCTGGGGTGATGCCCCCCTTGTCCTACGGGTGACCTGCTCAGGCCCCCCTGGTGCTGGGACCCGATGTCCCCAGGCCACCGCCCCCATCCCGCGGTGACATCCCCGAGCCAGTCCCGCTCCCCACAGTGACGTCCCCGAGCCACCCCGTCCCATGGGTGACGTCCCCAGGCTGCCCCGTCCCATGGGTGACACCCGGGGCCGCCCCGTCCCGCGGTGACACCCTGTCCCGCGGTGTCACCTGGATCAGGTACATCTTGTTGTCCCAGGAGAAGGCGGCGTCCACGGGGCCCTCCAGCCCCGGCCACGCGTGTGACAGCGGCCAGGGGTGCCACCCGTCCCGGTGCGAGTCCACGCGCCAGTACAGACCCCCTGCGGCAACGCGGTCAGAACCGGACCGGGACCGGGACCAGGACCCGGGCCCACACCTGGACACGGAGCCGGAGCCAGACCTGGACCTGGACCGGCTCCTGGACCCGCACCCAGACCTGGACCCGGACCCACAGCCGGATCTGGACTGGGACCTGGAGCTGCACTGGGACCCGCACCCAGACCTGGACCTGGACCCAGACCCGGACCCACTCCCAGACCCGCACTGGGACCCGCACCTGGACCCACGGCACCACCCGAGCCAGGACCACAGCACCGCACGGACCCACGTGACCGAACCCAGACCCGGAACCAGACCCACAGCACCGAACCTGGACCTGGACCCAGCCCCACCCCCGGCCCCACATCCCCATCCCCATCCCATCCCCATCCCCATCCCCATTCCCATCCCCATCCCATCCCCATCCCATTCCCATCCCATCCCCATTCCCATCCCCATCCCCATCCCCATCCCCATCCCCATCCCATCCCCATCCCCATTCCCATCCCCATCCCATCCCATCCCCATCCCCATCCCCATCCCCATTCCCATCCCCATCCCATCCCCATCCCATTCCCATCCCATCCCCATTCCCATCCCCATCCCCATCCCCATCCCCATCCCCATCCCATCCCCATCCCCATTCCCATCCCCATCCCATCCCATCCCCATCCCCATCCCCATCCCCATCCCCATTCCCATCCCCATCCCCATCCCATCCCCATCCCCATTCCCATCCCCATCCCATCCCATCCCCATCCCCATCCCCATCCCCATCCCCATCCCCATCCCCATCCCCATTCTCATCCCCATCCCCATCCCATCCCCATCCCCATCCCATCCCCATCCCATCCCATCCCATCCCATTCCCATCCCATCCCCATCCCATTCCCATTCCCATTCCCATCCCCATCCCCATTCCTATCCCATCCCCATCCCCATTCCCATCCCCATCCCCATCCCATCCCCATCCCCATCCCCATTCTCATCCCCATCCCCATCCCATCCCATCCCATCCCATCCCCATCCCATCCCATCCCATCCCCATCCCATCCCATCCCATTCCCATCCCCATCCCATTCCCATTCCCATTCCCATCCCCATCCCCATTCCTATCCCATCCCCCATCCCCATCCCCATCCCCCATCCCATCCCATCCCATCCCCATTCCCCATCCCATCCCATCCCATCCCATCCCATCCCCATTCCCCATCCCATCCCATCCCATCCTATCCCCATCCCCATCCCATCCCCATCCCATCCCCATCCCATCCCATCCCCATTCCCATCCCATCCCCATCCCCATCCCCATCCCCATCCCATCCCCATCCCCATTCCCATCCCCATCCCATCCCATCCCCATCCCCATCCCCATCCCCATCCCCATTCCCATCCCCATCCCATCCCCATCCCATTCCCATCCCATCCCCATTCCCATCCCCATCCCCATCCCCATCCCCATCCCCATCCCATCCCCATCCCCATTCCCATCCCCATCCCATCCCATCCCCATCCCCATCCCCATCCCCATCCCCATTCCCATCCCCATCCCCATCCCCATCCCATCCCCATCCCCATTCCCATCCCCATCCATCCCATCCCCATCCCCATCCCCATCCCCATCCCCATCCCCATCCCCATCCCCATCCCCATCCCCATTCTCATCCCCATCCCCATCCCATCCCCATCCCCATCCCATCCCCATCCCATCCCATCCCATCCATTCCCATCCCATCCCCATCCCATTCCCATTCCCATTCCCATCCCCATCCCCATTCCTATCCCATCCCCATCCCCATTCCCATCCCCATCCCATCCCCATCCCCATCCCCATTCTCATCCCCATCCCCATCCCATCCCATCCCATCCCATCCCCATCCCATCCCATCCCATCCCATCCCATCCCATCCCATTCCCATCCCCATCCCATTCCCATTCCCATTCCCATCCCCATCCCCATTCCTATCCCATCCCCCATCCCCATCCCCATCCCCCATCCCATCCCATCCCATCCCCATTCCCCATCCCATCCCATCCCATCCCATCCCATCCCCATTCCCCATCCCATCCCATCCCATCCTATCCCCATCCCCATCCCATCCCCATCCCATCCCCATCCCATTCCCATCCCCATTCCCATCCCCATCCCATCCCATCCCATCCCATCCCCATCCCCATCCCATCCCCATCCCCATCCCCATCCCATCCCATCCCCATCCCATCCCCATCCCCATCCCCATTCCCATCCCCATCCCCATCCCCATTCCCATTCCCATCCCCATCCCCATTCCCATCCCCATCCCCATCCCCATCCCATCCCCATCCTCATCCCATCCCATCCCATCCCCATTCCCATCCCCATTCCCATCCCATCCCATTCCCATTCCCATCCCCATCCCCATCCCATCCCCATCCCCATCCCATTCCCATCCTATCCCCACCCCATCCCCATCCCATCCCCATTCCCATCCCATCCCCATCCCCCATTCCCATCCCATCCCCATCCCCCATCCCCATCCCCATTCCCATCCCATCCCATCCCCATCCCATCCCCATCCCCATCCCCATCCCCATCCCCATTCCCATTCCCATCCCCATCCCCATTCCCTATTCCCATCCCATCCCCATCCCATCCCCATCCCCATCCCCATCCCCATTCCCATCCCATCCCCATTCCCATCCCATCCCCATTCCCATCCCATCCCATCCCCATCCCCATCCCATCCCATCCCATCCCCATCTCCATTCCCATCCCATCCCCACCCCATTCCCATCCCATCCCCATTCCCATCCCCACCCCATTCCCATCCCCATTCCCATTCCCATCCCGCTCACCGCGGAACGCGTAGACGCGGCCGTCGTCGTCCGACGCGAAGGCGTCGAAGGGCATCGGGCTGCAGCGGTCGCTGGCGGCGTCGGAGCCATTACCGTGAGCGCGGTGACCGTGACCTGCGGAGGCGGCGGGATGGCACCGGGACGGGGGGACATGGAGGGGACATAGGGGGGATACGGGGTGACGCGGGGGCGGCCCGGAGGGGACATGGGGGGACCAGCATGGAGGGGACATGGCGGGGACGCGGGGGGACACGGGTGGGGATAGACCCAGATGGGGACACGGAGGGGGAATCGATCCAGATGGGGACACAGGGGGACCAGCCCAGAGGGGACACGGGGGGATTGACCCACATGGGGACACAGGGGGACCAGCCCAGAGGGGACACGGGGGGATTGACCCACATGGGGACCAGCCCAAAGGGGACACGGGGCCACACGGGGGAACACGGGGGACTGGGCCAGGTGGGGACACAGGGGGATAGACCTGGATGGGGACACGGGGGGACCGGCCCAAAGGGGACGGTGCAGGGAGGACACGAGGGGACCAGCCCGGAGGGGACACGGGGGGACAGACCCAAAGGGGACACATGGGGACCGGCCCGGCTGGAGCCCCAGGGCCCTGGGGACACGTGGGGGCTGCAGGGCCGGGTCCCCAGGATTGCTGTGGGGCCGGAGCGGGGGGACCCCAACGTGGAGCAGGGAGACCCCAATGTGGAGCGGGGGGACCCCAACGTGTGGGTCCGGGGGGGGCTCCATGGGGACGGGGCCATGGGGGGCTCCATGGGGACCCCGGGATGGGGGTCCTGGACGGAGACCCCGGGGAGCAGCAACGGGGACGGGGACCTGGGACGCAGGGCTGGGACACGCAGGTGGTGGGGACATGGGGGTGCTGGGGACATGGGGACACGTGGGACATGGGGATATGGGGGTGTTGGGGACATGGGGGTGCTGGGGACACGAGGGTGCTGGGGACACGAGGGTGCTGGGACATGGGGGTGTTGGGGACATGGGGCTGTTGGGGACAGTCCCTGGGCAGGGTCCCCAGGTACAGGTCTGGGGGACACGGGTGCAGGACACACAGGGGGTGTTGGGGACATGAGGGTGTTGGGGACATGCGGGACATGGGGACAGGGCATGTGGGACATGGGGACACGTGGGACATGGGGACACGTGGGTGCTGGGGACACGTGGGACATGGGGACACGCGGGACATGGGGACATGGGGACACGCGGGCCAGGCGGCCGCGGCGCTGCCACCTCTGCCGGGGCAGGGCAGGAAGTAGTCGCGCAGGTCGCGGGCGGCCCCGTCGCGGCCGAGGTCCCTGTTGTCCCCGTTGTCCCCGCTGTCCCCGCTGTCCCTGTTGTCCCCGTTGTCCCTGTTGTCCCCGTTGTCCCCATTGTTCCTGTTGTCCCCTTTGTCCCCGTTGTCCCCGCCGGGGACGCGGAGCCGCCGGAACCAGTGCCCGCGCAGGCAGTAGAGGCGGCCGAGCCAGCGCAGGGCGGCGTCACAGGGACCCGGGGACACCCCGGCCAGTGGCTTGGCCACCCGCAGGGCCAGGTCGAAGGACAGCACCGTGTCACCTGTGGGATGGGACATGGGGACATGGGGACATGGTGTCACTGTGGGGACAGCACCGTGTCACCTGTGGGAGGGGGACATGGGGACATGGTGACACCATGGTGACAGCACCGTGTCACCTGTGGGATGGGACACGGGGACATGGTGACACTGTGTCCCCTGTGGGACAGCACCGTGTCACCTGCGGGACGGGACATGGGGACATGGGGACATGGTGACACTGCGGGGACAGCACTGTGTCACCTGCGGGAAGGGGACACGGGGACATGGTGACACTGTGTCCCCTGTGGGACAGCACTGTGGTGAAGGACAGCACCGTGTCACCTGTGGGAGGGGGACACGGGGACATGGTGACATGGTGTCACTGCGGGGACAGCACCGTGTCACCTGTGGGACGGGACACGGGGACACGGTGACACTGTGTCCCCTGTGGGACAGCACCATGTCACCTGTGGGAGGGGACACAGGGACACGGTGACACCGCGGGGACAGTGCTGCGATGGCAGCGAGTCCCCTGCGGGACAGCGCCGCATCTGAAGGGTGACACTGCATCCCCTGCGGGACGGTGCTGCAGTGACACGGTGTCACCTGCGGGACAGCGGGACGGTGTCACCCGCGGGATGGTGCCGCGATGGCACCGTGTCCCCTGTGGCACCGCGGGGTGGCACCGCACGGTCCGTGGGGGTGGCACTGCGGCACACGGGGACACCGTGGGCAGCACCACGGGGTGACACCGCGGGGGTGGCACCACGTGTCGTGTGGGGGTGGCACCACGTGTCGTGTGGGGGTGGCACCGCGGGGATGTCACCATGTGTCATGTGGGGGTGGCAGCGTGTGGGATGTCACCGCACGGTCCGTGGGGGTGGCACCGCGTGTCCCCGTCACTCCCTGCAGCCCCCGCTGCCCCCGGACCCACACCGCCCCCTGCCCCACACCGCCCCACACCGCCCCCCCGTCCCCACACACCCTTGATGAACAGGGCGCTCTCCCCCCCGCACTCCTCTCGGTGACACTCCACGGCCGCGTCCAGCCCCCCGGGGACCCCCGGGAACTCGTCCCCGACGGGGCGGGGGAAGCCGGCGCGGAGCCGCCCCCCGGCGAAGGCCCAGACGCGCTGGCCCTGCGCGACCCACGGGCGTCAGCGCGCGGGGTGGGGAGGTGTGGGGCGGGGTGGGGCGGTGTGGGGCCAGCCCCATGGAGACAGCCCCACAGGAACCAGCCCCACGGGAACCAGCCCCACGGGAACCAGCCCCACTGAGACCAGCCCCACTGAGAGCAGCCCCACTGCAACCGGCCCCACCAGGTCACCCACCCAGGCCAGCCCCCTCCTGGGCCCAGACCCACAGGGAGACCCCGTGGGACAGGGCCCCCCCCAGCCAGACCCACGGGACCCGCCAGGACCAGGGAGATCCCTGGGGCAGAACCTCCCGCAGGTGCTTCTGCCCCACATCCCCATCCCCACATCCCACCCCACATCCCACCCCACATCCCACCCCACATCCCCACCCCACATCCCACCCCACATCCCACCCCACATCCCACCCCACATCCCTGCCCCACATCCCACCCCACATCCCACCCCACATCCCCACATCCCCGCCCCACATCCCGCCCCACATCCCGCCCCACATCCTGCCCCACATCCCCACCCCACATCCCGCCCACATCCCACCCCACATCCCCGCCCCCCACATCCCGCCCCACATCCCCACATCCCCGCCCCACATCCCCGCCCCACATCCCGCCCCACATCCCGCCCCACATCCCTCCCCACATCCCACCCCACATCCCCACATCCCCATCCCCACATCCCACCCCACATCTCACTCCACATCCCCGCCCCACATCCCCATCCCCACATCCCGCCCCACATCCCCCGTGCCTGGAACAGGTAGAGGCCCTGGTGCTCCTGGGGGCGCTGGATCCGCAGAGCGGCCTCCACGGGACCCTCCAGCTCCGGCCACAGCGCGGCCTGAGCCCGGCGCCGCACGGCCCCGTGGGACACCTCGAACACGTGGGCGCCTGCGACGTGTGGGGCGGCCTGACCCACGGCCACGGCCTGACCCACGGCCTGACCCACGGCCATGGCCTGACCCACAGCCACGGCCTGACCCACGGCCCGACCCACGGCCTGACCCACGGCCATGGCCTGACCCACAGCCACGGCCTGACCCACGGCCTGACCCACGGCCTGACCCACGGCCATGGCCTGACCCACGGCCACGGCCTGACCCACGGCCTGACCCACGGCCCGACCCACAGCGCCCCATGGCACCCGCAGCCTCGTCCTGCCCCATAGCCCCGTCCCCCCGCGCTGCCCCCACCTCGGAAGAGCAGCAGGGTCCCGTTCTCGCTGAGCGTCGCCGCGTCGAAGCCGACGTCGTCGGTGCCGTTCCAGTCCCCGCACAGCTCGGACAGCCCTGATGGACGGGTCAGCGCGGGACGGGCTGCCCCACGGCGCCCCACAGCGCCCCCACTGCCCCACAGCGCCCCCACTGCCCCATGGAGCCCCACGGCGCCCCCACTGCCCCACAGCGCCCCCACGGTGCCTGCACTGCCGCATGGCGCCCCCACTGCCCCACAGCGCCCTCACTGCCCCACGGCGCCCTCACTGCCCCATGGAGCCCCATGGCGCCCCCACCGCCCACAGCGCCCCCATGGTGCCCACACTGCCCCACGGAGCCCCATGGCGCCCCCACTGCCCCGTGGAGCCCCCCATGGTGCCCACACTGCCCTGCAGAGCCCCACACTGCCCCATGGAGCCCCATGGCCCCCCCCCCACTCACAGCGCCCCACAGCGCCCCACACTGCCCCATGGAGCCCCATGGTGCCCCCACTGCCCCACGGCGCCCCACTCCAGCCCGCAGTGCCCCATGGGACACCCCACGCCCCCCCAGCGCCCTGCCCCACACCGCGCTCTCACCGGTGTCGTTCAGGGGCGGCTCCGTCCCCAGGGGGGGTCCCGCTCCCAGCGAGGCCGATTTCCGGTGGGCCCTGGGGGCCGCAGCGGCGTCGGCACCGGCCCCCGCAGCCCCACGGCTCCCACGGCCCCCTGTGCCCCATAGCGCCCCACAGCGCCCCACAGTGCCCCACAACCCCCCACGGCCCCCGGCGCCCCATGGCCCCCTGTGCCCCATAGCGCCCCACAGCGCCCCACAGCGACCCACAGCGCCCCACAACCCCCCACAGCCCCCGTCGCCCCATGGCCCCCACTGCTCCCAGGGCCCAGTGCCCCACGGCACCCAAAACCCCACTGCCCCCAGCGCCCCACAGCGCCCCACGGTGCCCTGTGCCCCACAGCCCCCCGTGCCCACCCCACGCTCACAGGGGCCGGGCGCAGCCGAGCGCCAGGGCCCAGGCCAGGGCGAGGGCGGCCGTGGGGCAGCGCATGGCGGGGGCGGCTGCTGCGGGCGCTGCTGCCGTCCCCTATATGGGGCAGCGGCCGTTGCACAACCCGGCGCGCGGCGCAACCCGCCCCACAACCTTCGCCCACGCGCGGGGGGCACGTGGGGACGGCACCGTGTGGGGCAGCCCGGCCCCACGGCGGGACCCGCCGCAGCCCCAGCCCCCCGTGGGGCAGGAGGGGGCCGCGGCCGTGGGGCGGGAGGGGGCGGGGGGGGGCTCTGCCCCACACGTGTGGGGCGCGGGGGGGGGGGCCGGCCCAGCCCCTTCCCGGCACGGCCCCCCCGGCAGCCCCACTGCTGGGAAGGGCCTTGGCCCAGCCCCACGGAGCCTGTTTGCTCTGGCACCTGCCCCACGGGGAGGGACGGACGGGAACAGGGAGCCGGAGCGGGAAAACGGGGACGGGAATGGGAACGGGGACAGGGACGGGGACGGGAATGGGAACAGGGATGGGAATGGGGATGGGGATGGGGATGGGAACGGGGATGGGAATGGGGACGGGGAGGGGAAGGGGATGGGGACGGGGATGGGGACGGGGATGGGAATGGGAATGGGAATGGGGACGGGGATGGGGACGGGGATGGGAATGGGGCCGGGGTGGGAAGGGGGAGCGGGAATGGGAATGGGAACGGGGACAGGGACAGGAATGGGAACAGGGATGGGAATGGGGACAGGGAGGGGAATGGGAACGGGGATGGGGACAGGGACGGGAATGGGAACAGGGATGGGAATGGGAATGGGAAGGGGGAGCGGGAAGGGGCCCAGGGACACGGGAAGGGCCCAGGGCGGCAGCGGGTCCGGCCGGGCGCCCAATCCCATCCCAGGATCCCGGATTCCAGGGCCTGGGGCCGGAGCCGCCCTGGGGGGTTGGACCCCCCCCCCCGTGGGTCCGGTTGGGGCTTGGCCAGGATGGGGGATCCCGGGATGGGCGATCCCGGGGGGAACCAGGGCCGGGAGCGGCTGCTCCGGGGGGCGGCGGCACCGGGAACTGTGAGCGGCCGGAGAGGGAGGGGGCGAACGGCCCTGGGGTGGGAATGACCCCGGGATCTGAATGACCCTGGGGTGGGAATGACCCTGGAATGGGAACGGCCCCGGGGTGGGAATGGGCCTGGGGTGGGAACAGCCCCAGGAGCTGCCCACGTGTCCGGAGCAGCCGCTGCTCCCGTTGGCCCCATCCCTGGCCCCGCAGCGACGTCCCCGTCCCCGTCCCCATCTCCATCCCTGCAGCGATGTCCCCTCCCTGCAGCAACGTCCCTGTCCCCGTCCCTGCCGGAACGTCCTTGCAGCGACGTCCCCATCCTCATAGCGATGTCCCTGTCCCCGTCCCTGTCCCCGTCGCTCCCGTCCCTCCCGGCCGGAGCAGGAGGCAGCGCAGGGAGCGCCGGCGGCTCCGGGAACGGGGAGCCCTTCCTGCCCGCAGAGCAAACACCCCGGGAGGCTCCTCGGGGCGGCGGGTGGCACCGGCTCCGTGTCACCGCTCCGGGTGCTCCGTGTCGCCGCTCCAGCCATTCCAGGTCACCGCTCCGTGTCACCGCTCCGGGTGTCACCGCTCCAGGTGTCACCGCTCCGGGTGCTCCGGCCACTCGGGCAGCTCCGGCGGCTCCGTGTCACCGCTCCAGCCATTCCATGTCACCGCTCCAACTGCTCCGTGTCACTGCTCTGAGTGTCACCGCTCCGGGTGTCACCGCTCCGTGTCACCGCTCCAGGCACTCCGGGTGCTCCGGCCGCTCCGGCCGCTCCGGCGGCTCCGTCCCTCAGTGACTTGGC
>NW_028289482.1:0-11438 GCF_059628265.1 Tinamus guttatus
GGGAGCGGCGAGGAAGGGGGCGGGGCCGTTGGGCGGGGCCACGCTAAAGAGCGCTGGGAGGAGCTATGCTAATGAGGGCGGCAAAAGGAGAAGGGGTGGGGCTGAAGGCGGGGCTTGGGGCGCCTCAGGGGAAAGGGGAGGGGCTAAAGGAGAGGGGCGGGGCTGCGGGGGCGGGCCGAGGGAGGGGGCGGGGCTTGATGAAGGGGCGGAGCTCGGGGGAAGGGGGTGGGGCTGCGGGGAGGGGCTAAAGGACCGGCCTGGGGGGGGGGGTCTTGGCGCTAAGGGCAGGGGGCGGGGCCTGCGGGACGGGGCCGGGGAAGGGGCGGGGTCTCCATGGCAGCTCCGGAGGGGTGGGCGGGGCCGTGCGCTGAGCCCCGCCCCTCCCCCGCAGGCCCCGCCCTGCTGGCGGCCGGGGGCGGCGCGCGGCCCCCCCGGCCCCCCCCGCGCCCCGCCCACAAGGGGAAGCCCGCGGCGGCGGGGGGGGCGGGGCCCGAGGCCCCGCGCGCGGCCCCGCCCCCGCAGCAGGCCCCGCCCCCGGAGCCGGCCCCGCCCCGCGCCGCCGCCGCCCCCCCCGCCGCGGCGGAGCCGCCCCCCTCCCCGCCCCCGCCCCCCGCGGCGCCGCCCCCGGCGCTGACGTCAGCGGCGGGGGGGGGCGGCGGCGAGTGGGAGGGGCGCCCGCCCAGCCCCGCCCCCCTCCCCGCCCCCCGCCGAGCCCTGGGGGCAGCGGGAGGGGCCGGCGGGGGGGGGGAGGGGGCGGCGCCGAGGAGCGGCCCCCCCCCGAGCCCCCCCCCCACCGACACGGTGAGTGCCCCCCCCCGCCCCCAAAACCCGCCGGTTTCGCCCCAAAATCGGGGCCGCCGGGAGGTCGCTGACCCCTCCCCCCCCCGCAGGCCCCCCCGCCCCCTCCCGGCCCCTCGGCCGCCCCCAGCCCCACGGGGGGGGGCGGCGGCCCCGCCCCTCCCCCCGGCGGGGAGGGCGACGCGGGGGGGGGCGCCAAGAAGGTCAAAGTGCGGCCCCCCCCCCCTGAAGAAAACGTTCGACTCCGTGGACAGGTGAGCGGGGGGGACGGGGGGGGACAAGGGGGGGGGACAACGGGGGGGGACAACGGGGGGACATTGGGGACAATGGGGGACATTGGGGACAAGGGGGGACAAGGGGGACAAGGGGGGGACAAGGGGGGGACATTGGGGACAAGGGGGGGGACGGGGGACAAGGGGGGACATGGGGGATGTGGGGGACCCTGGGGACATTGGGGACAAGGGGGGACATTGGGGACAAGGGGGGGACGGGGGGGACGTTGGGGACAACGGGGACAAGGGGGGACATTGGGGACAAGGGGGGACAAGGGGGGGACATTGGGGACAAGTTGGGGGACATTGGGGATAAGGGGGGGACATGGGGGACAAGGGGGGACAGGGGGGGACATTGGGGCCGGTGGGAAAGGGGGGTGGGAGGGATAGTGGGGGACATTGGGGACAAGGGGGGGACATTGGGGACAAGGGGGGGCATGGACAAGGAGGGGACATTGGGGACAAGGGGGACATGGGGGACAAGTGGGACAAGGGAGGGACGGGGGGGACGTTGGGGACAAGGGGGGGACATTGGGGACAGGGGGGGGGACATTGGGGAGAACGGGGGGGACAGCGGGGATGGGGGGACAGTGGGGACAATGGGGGGACATTGGGGACAAGGGGACAGCGAGGATGGGGGGGACAGCAGGGGACATTGGGGACAGGAGGGACAAGGAGGACATTGGGGACAGGGGGACAGGGGGATGAGGGGACAGTGGGGGACAAGGGGGGGACATTGGGGACACGGAGGGACAGCAGGGGACATTGGGGACCGCAGGGACAATGGGGAGGACAGGGGGGACGTTGGGGACAGGGGGGACATTGGGGACATTGGGGACATCGGGGGGACGTTGTGGGGCCGGGGGGTGTCATAGGAGCCATGGGGGGAGCTGTGGGGGGGGGACACGTTGGTGCCCCCCCCGTTGTGTCCCCAAAGGGGCCTCTTTGTGGAGCGGGGGGAGGGCAGCGTCCCCAGGGTGTCCCCAGGGTGTCCCCACGGTGTCCCCAACGTCCCCAGTGTCCCCAATGTCCCCCAATGTCCCCCAGTGTCCCCAATGTCCCCAGTGTCCCCAGGGTGTCCCCAGGGTGTCCCAAACGTCCCCCAATGTCCCCCGGTGTCCCCAGTGTCCCCTTGAGCAGCCCCGGGGCTCCAATTGGGGCCGGTTCCTCCCTTTTGGACTGGGTTTTTGTGCCTCGAGGTGTCCCCAATGTCCCCCGGTGTCCCCAATGTCCCCAACGTCCCCAACGTCCCCAGTGTCCCCAGTGTCCCCAAGGTCCCCGGTGTCCCCAAGGTCCCCGTGTCCCTCCCTATCCGGGTACTGTCGGTTCCAAGTCCCCGTGGGCACCATTTGGGCCCCATTGCTCCATTTTGGATGGGGTTTTCGCGCTCGGGGATGTCCCCATGGGTGTCCCCAATGTCCCCAACGCCCCCCAGTGTCCCCAGTGTCCCCCAGTGTCCCCAACGTCCCCCGGTGTCCCCAGCGTCCCCTTGAGGAGCAGCCCCGGGGTCCCCGTGGGTGCCATTTGGGCCCCATTGCTCCATTTGGGACGGGGTTTTTGCAGTTCAGGATGTCCCCATGGATGTCCCCAATGTCCCCTCATGTCCCCAATGTCCCCATGGGTGTCCCCAATGTCCCCAATGTCCCCAATGTCCCCATTGTCCCCACGCCAGCAGGGCGCTGTCCGAGGTGCTGTTCGAGGAGGGTTCCCATGGGTCCCATTTGGGCCCCGTCGCTCCGTTTGGGACGGGGTTTTCGCAGTTCAGGATGTCCCCAATGTCCCCTCATGTCCCCAATGTCCCCAATGTCCCCATTGTCCCCAATGCCAGCAGGGTGCTGTCCGAGGTGCTGTTCGAGGAGGGGGTTCCCATGGGTCCCGTTCGGGCCCTGTTGCTCCGTTTGGGACGGGGTTTTCGCAGTTCAGGATGTCCCCATGGATGTCCCCAATGTCCCCATGGTGTTCCTATTGTCCCCTCATGTCCCCTCATGTCCCCTCATGTCCCCAATGTCCCCTCATGTCCCCATTGTCCCCTCATGTCCCCATTGTCCCCAACGCCAGCAGGGCGCTGTCCGAGGTGCTGTTCGAGGAGGGGTTCCCGTGGGTCCCGTTCGGGCCCCATCGCTCCGTTTTCGACGGGGTTTTCGCGCTCAGGGATGTCCCCATTGTCCCCAGTGTCCCCAATGTCCCCCCATTGTCCCCAATGCCAGCAGGGTGCTGTCCGAGGTGCTGTTCGAGGAGGGGGTTCCCGTGGGCGCCATTCGGGCCCCGTTGCTCCGTTTTGGACGGGGTTTTCGCGGTTCAGGATGTCCCCCCGTTGTCCCCAATGTCCCCAATGTCCCCACGCCAGCAGGGTGCTGTCCGAGGTGCTGTTCGAGGAGCGCTTCGCGGAGCTGCCCGAGTTCCGCCCCGAGCAGCTGCTGCCGTCGCCGACGCTCCAGGCTCTGGCCACCTCCCCCCGCGCCATCCTGGGCAGCTACCGCAAGAAGCGCAAGAGCTCGGCCGGTGCGGGAGGAGGGGGGCCACGGTGTCCCCATGTCCCCCGGTGTCCTCTGGGGTCCCCCAGTGTCCCCTGGGTGTCCCATGGTGGCCCCTGGATGTCCCCTGGGGTCCCCTGGGTGGCCCCATGTCCCCTGCAGTCCCCTGGGTCCCTCCGGTGTCCCCATTGTCCCCTGGGGTCTCTTGGAGTCCCCTGGGTGTCCCCATGTCCCCTGGGTGCCCCCTGGGGTCCCCGGGTGTCCCCATGTCCCCTGGGTGTCCCCATGTCCCCCAGTGTCCCCCGGTGTCCCCTGATGTCCCCTGGGTGTCCCCATGTCCCCTGGGTGTCCCCATGTCCTCTAGGTGTCCCCTGGTGTCCCCTGGTGTCCCCTGGGTGTCCCCATTGTCCCCTGGGGGTCCCCTGGGGTCCCCACGGTGGCCCCTGGGTGTCCCCTGGGTCTCCCCTGATGTCCCCTCGGTGTCCCCGTGTTCCCCCATGTCCCCCAGAGTCCCCTGGTGTCCCCTGGGTGTCCCCATGTCCCCCGGTGTCCCCTGGGGTCCCCCAGTGTCCCCTGGGTGGCTCTGTGTCCCCTGGGGTCCCCCGGTGTCCCCTGGGGTCCCCTGGGGTCCCCCGGTGTCCCCTGGGTGTCCCCATGTCCCCTGGAGTCCCCAGGGTCTCCCCGGTGTCCCCATTGTCCCCTGGTGTCCCCTGGGTGTCCCCTGGGTGGTGCCATGTCCCCCAGTGTCCCCTGGGGTCCCCCGGGTGTCCCCATGTCCCCTGGAGTCCCCTGGGTCCCCCCAGTGTCTCCATTGTCCCCTGGGTCCCCTGGGTGTCCCCATGTCCCTCGGTGTCCCCATGTTCCCCCATGTCCCCTGGGGTCCCCCGGTGTCCCCATTGTCCCCTGGGTGTCCCTTGGTGTCCCCTGGGTGACCCCCGGGGTCTCCAGGTGGCCCCTGGGTGGCCCCGTGTCACTGCAGTGTCCCCATGTCCCCCGGGTGTCCCCATGTCCCCCCATTGTCCCCATTGTCCCCATTGTCCCCGCAGAGCTGGAGGGCCCCCCCGAGGACACCCCCTCCCTCAAGCACCACACGCAGCCCCATGTCCCCCGGATGTCCCCATGTCCCCATGTCCCCTGGGTGTCCCCATTGTCCCCATTCCCCCCATGTGCCCATTGTCCCCTCATTGTCCCCATGTCCCCTCATTGTCCCCATTGTCCCCGCAGAGCTGGAGGGCCCCCCCGAGGATGCCCCCTCCCCCAAGCGCCGCGCGTGGCCCCATTGTCCCCATTGTCCCCATGTCCCCTGGGTGTCCCCATTGTCCCCATTGTCCCCGTGTCCCCCAGGTGTCCCCATTGTCCCCTCATTGTCCCCATGTCCCCCCGTTGTCCCCGCAGAGCTGGAGGGCCCCCCCGAGGACACCCCCTCCCCCAAGCACCGCGCGTGTCCCCATTGTCCCCATGTCCCCCGGGTGTCCCCGTGTCCCCATGTCCCCTCATTGTCCCCTCATTGTCCCCATTGTCCCCATGTCCCCCAGGTGTCCCCATTGTCCCCATGTCCCCTCATTGTCCCCCCGTTGTCCCCGCAGAGCTGGAGGGCCCCCCCGAGGACGCCCCCTCCCCCAAGCGCCGCGCGCGCCGTCGCTCCAGCTGCGGCTCCGAGCCCAGCACCCCCAAGAGCGGCAAGAGCGACGGGGACATCTTCACCTTCGAGAGAGCGGGTATGGGGGGGACATGGGGACATGGGGACAACACGGGGACATGGGGACACGGGGGGGACGTGGGGACACGGGGGGACATGGGGCCAAGAGCGACGGGGACATCTTCACCTTCGAGAGAGCGGGTACGGGGGGACATGGGGACATGGGGGGGACATGGGGGGGACACGGGGACATGGGGACATGGGGACATGGAGACACGGCAGGGCCAAGAGCGACGGGGACATCTTCACCTTCGAGAGAGCCGGTATGGGGGGGACATGGGGACATGGGGACAACACGGGGACATGGGGACACGGGGGGGACGTGGGGACACGGGGGGACATGGGGCCAAGAGCGACGGGGACATCTTCACCTTCGAGAGAGCGGGTACGGGGGGACATGGGGACATGGGGGGGACATGGGGGGGACACGGGGACATGGGGACATGGGGACATGGAGACACGGCAGGGCCAAGAGCGACGGGGACATCTTCACCTTCAAGAGAGCCGGTACGGGGGGACGTGGAGGGGACATGGGGACATGGGGACATGGGGACATGGGGACAAGAGCGACGGGGACATCTTCACCTTCGAGAGAGCGGGTATGGGGGGACATGGGGACAACACGGGGACATGGGGGGACATGGGGGGGACATGGGGACATGGGGGGACCAAGAGCGACGGGGACATCTTCACCTTTGAGAGAGCGGGTATGGGGGGACAACACAGGGACATGGGGACATGGAGGGACATGGGGACATGGGGACGTGGGGACACAGAGGGGACATGGGGACAAGAGCGACGGGGACATCTTCACCTTCGAGAGAGCCGGTACGGGGACATGGAGGGGACATGGAGGGGACATGGGGACATGGGGACATGGGGACATGGGGGGGACACGAGGGGACATGGGGGGACATCGGGACACGGGGGGACAAGAGCGACGGGGACATCTTCACCTTCGAGAGAGCGGGTACGGGGACATGGGGGACATGGGGACATGGAGAGGACATGGGGACATGGAGGGGACAAGAGCGACGGGGACATTTTCACCTTCGAGAGAGCGGGTACGGGGACGTGGGGACATGGGGACATGGGGGGACATGGGGACACGGGGGGGACAAGAGCGATGGGGACATCTTCACCTTCGAGAGAGCGGGTATGGGGGGGACACAGGGGACATGGGGACATGGAGGGGACGTGGGGACATGGGGACATGGGGACATGGAGGGGACATGGGGACATGGAGGGGACGTGGGGACACGGGGGGGCCAAGAGCGACGGGGACATCTTCACCTTCGAGAGAGCCGGTACGGGGACATGGGGGACATGGAGGGGACATGGGGACACGGGGACATGGGGACATGGAGGGGACATGGGGACATGGGGCCAAGAGCGACGGGGACATCTTCACCTTCGAGAGAGCGGGTACGGGGGGACATGGGGACATGGGGGGACATGGGGGGGACATGGGGGACATGGGGGGACACGAGGGGACATGGGGGGACACGGGGGGGACATTGGGGACATGGGGGGACATGGGGGGACAGTGTCACCTTCAACAGGGCCAGGCGCCCCTGGGAGGGTCCCCAGGGTGTAGGGGGGACCAGGGGGGCTCCCTATGGGGGGAGCAGCCACATTGTCCCCTCATTGTCCCCAGTGTCCCCAGTGTCCCCAGGCTTGGTGGCCAAGGCTGTGCTGGGGGATGTCCCCAATGTCCCCTCATTGTCCCCTCATTGTCCCTGTTGTTCCCAGGCTCAGAGGCCAAGGCCATGCTGGGGAGATGTCCCTGTGTCCCCATTGTCCCCTCATTGTCCCCAATGTCCCCAGGCTTGGTGGCCGAGAACATGCTGGGGGAAGTCCCCATTGTCCCCTCCTTGTCCCCAATGTCCCCATTGTCCCCAGGCTTGGAGACCGAGGACGTCCTGGGGGGATGTCCTGGTGTCCCCAATGTCCCCTCATTGTCCCCATTGTCCCCTCCTTGTCCCCATGTCCCCAGGCTGGGAGGCTGAGGCCATTCTGGGGGGATGTCCCCACATTGTCCCCAATGTCCCCTCATTGTCCCCCCGTTGTCCCAGGCTCGGAGGCCGAGGCCGTTCCGGGGGGACGTCCCCTCATTGTCCCCGTTGTCCCCTCATTGTCCCCTCCTTGTCCCCGTTGTCCCCTCGTTGTCCCCCGGCTTGGAGGCCGAGGCCGTTCCGGGGGGACGTCCCCGTGTCCCCATTGTCCCCTCATTGTCCCCTCATTGTCGCCGTTGTCCCAGGCTCGGAGGCCGAGGACGTCCTGGGGGGACGTCCCCGTGTCCCCAATGTCCCCATTGTCCCCTCATTGTCCCCTCATTGTCCCCCCGTTGTCCCCAGGCTCGGAGGCCGAGGACGTCCTGGGCGAGCTGGAGTACGACAAGGTCCCCTACTCGTCGCTGCGGCGCACGCTGGACCAGCGGCGGGCGCTGGTCATGCAGCTGTTCCAGGAGCACGGCTTCTTCCCCTCGGGTGAGCGGTGTCACCAACGTGTCACCAGGGTGTCCCCAATGTCCCCAATGTCCCCAGGGTGTCACCAGGGTGTCCCCATGTCCCCCCAGCTGGTCATGCAGCTGTTCCAGGAGCACGGCTTCTTCCCCTCGGGTGAGCGACGTCACCAGGGTGTCACCAGAGTGTCCCCAAGGTGTCCCCAATGTCCCCAATGTCCCCAATGTCCCCAGGGTGTCCCCAATGTCCCCAAGGTGTCCCCAGGGTGTCCCCAAGGTCCCCAAGGTGTCCCCGTGTCCCCCCAGCTGGTCATGCAGCTGTTCCAGGAGCACGGCTTCTTCCCCTCGGGTGAGCGACGTCACCAATGTCACCAGGGTGTCCCCAATGTCCTTGATGTCCCCAATGTCCCCAAGGTGTCCCCAGGGTGTCCCCAGGGTGTCCCCAAGGTGTCACCAAGGTGTCCCCAGGGTGTCC
Organism: Tinamus guttatus; assembly: GCF_059628265.1. Taxonomy (NCBI): domain Eukaryota; kingdom Metazoa; phylum Chordata; class Aves; order Tinamiformes; family Tinamidae; genus Tinamus; species Tinamus guttatus. The sequence continues at coordinate 8,183 of NW_028289482.1, forward strand.
CCAGGGTGTCCCCAAGGTGTCCCCAACGTGTCACCAGGGTGTCCCCAAGGTGTCCCCAACGTCCCCAAGGTGTCCCCAACGTCCCCGAGGTGTCCCCAGGGTGTCCCCGTGTCCCCCCAGCTGGTCATGCAGCTGTTCCAGGAGCACGGCTTCTTCCCCTCGGGTGAGACGTGTCCCCAAGGTGTCCCCAAAGTGTCCCCAGGGTGTCCCCAAGGTGTCCCCATGTCCCCAAGGTGTCCCCAAGGTGTCCCCATGTCCCCAACGTCCCCGCTGTCCCCGCAGCGCAGGCCATGGCCACGTTCCAGAGCCGCTTGGTGACACCTTCCCCTCCCAGGTGGCCTGTGTGGGGCCCCCCTCATGTCCCCCATGTCCCCAAAGTGTCCCCAAGGTGTCCCCAATGTCCTCGATGTCCCCAACGTCCCCCCGCTGTCCCCGCAGCGCAGGCCACAGCCGCGTTCCAGAGCCGCTTGGTGACACCTTCCCCATTGGTGGCCTGTGTGGGGCCGTCGTGGGGACACGCGGAGCCCTCCCTGTGTCCCCCATGTCCCCAAGGTGTCCCCATGTCCCCAACGTCCCCCCGCTGTCCCCGCAGCGCAGGCCATGGCCACGTTCCAGAGCCGCTTGGTGACACCTTCCCCCCTAGGTGACCTGTAACGGGGCCATCATGGGGACATGCGGAGCCCCCCATGTCCCCAAGGTGTCCCCAGGGTGTCCCCAAGGTGTCCCCGATGTCCCCAACGTCCCCCCGCTGTCCCCGCAGCGCAGGCCACGGCCGCGTTCCAGAGCCGCTTGGTGACACCTTCCCCCCTAGGTGACCTGTAACGGGGCCATCATGGGGACACGCGGAGCCCCCCATGTCCCCAAGGTGTCCCCAAGGTGTCCCCAACGTGTCCCCATGTCCCCAATGTGTCCCCAACGTCCCCGCGGTCCCCGCAGCGCAGGTCACGGCCGCGTCCCAGAGCCGCTTGGTGACACCTTCCCCATTGGTGGCCTGTGTGGCGCCATGGGGACATGCAGAGTCCCCCATGTCCCCAAGGTGTCCCCAGGGTGTCCCCAACGTCCCCCCGATGTCCCCAACGTCCCCGCTGTCCCCGCAGCGCAGGCCACGGCCGCGTTCCAGAGCCGCCTGGTGAGACCTTCCCCCCTAGATGACCTGTGTGGGGCCATCATGGGGACACGCGGAGCCCCCCATGTCCCCAAGGTGTCCCCATGTCCCCAAGGTGTCCCCATGTCCCCAACGTCCCCGCTGTCCCCGCAGCGCAGGCCACGGCCGCGTTCCAGAGCCGCCTGGTGAGACCTTCCCCTCCCCAGGTGGCCTGTAACGGGGCCATCATGGGGACACGCGGAGCCCTCCCTGTGTCCCCCATGTCCCCAGGGTGTCCCCAAGGTGTCCCCAATGTCCTTGATGTCCCCAACGTCCCCGCTGTCCCCGCAGCGCAGGCCACGGCCGCGTTCCAGAGCCGCTTGGTGACACCTTCCCCCCTAGGTGACCTGTAACGGGGCCATCATGGGGACACGCGGAGCCCTCCCTGTGTCCCCCATGTCCCCAAGGTGTCCCCAATGTCCTTGATGTCCCCAATGTCCCCGCAGCGCAGGCCACGGCCGCGTTCCAGAGCCGCTTGGTGACACCTTCCCCATTGGTGGCCTGTGTGGCGCCATGGGGACACGCGGAGCCCCCCATGTCCCCAAGGTGTCCCCAAGGTGTCCCCAAGGTGTCCCCCATGTCCCCAAGGTGTCCCTAACGTCCCCGCTGTCCCCGCAGCGCAGGCCACGGCCGCGTTCCAGAGCCGCTTCGCCGACATCTTCCCCACCAAGGTCTGTCTCCAGCTCAAGATCCGCGAGGTCCGCCAGAAGATCATGCAGGCGGCCACGCCCCCCGAGCACGCCCCGCCCCCCGAGGCCCCGCCCGCCGCCGACGCCACGCCCCCCGAGGCCCCGCCCGCCGCCGAGGCCGCGCCCGCCGCCGAGGCCACGCCCCCCGCCTGGGACTCCGCCCCCGCCGCCGCTGCTGCCGCCGCCGCCTCCCCCCCGCCGCCCGCGGGCCCCGCCCCCTCCTCTTCCTCCGCCCACTGAGGGGCCGTCGCCAGGCAACGACCAATGGGGGCCGAGGGGGCGGGGCCACGCGCTGCGCCTTGACCCCGCCCCTCCTGACAACACCGCCCCCTCAGCGCCTGAGTGTAGCCCCGCCCCCTGCCAGCAGGCCCCGCCCCGCCCACCACCTGAGCCCCGCCCCCTCGCCGAACCCGAGGAGGGAGGGGCACCGCGCGGCTCTGGCCAATGGAGAGGCCGGGGGCACCGCGGGCTGCGCCGCCATTGGCTGCGGCTTGCAGCGGGAGGCGGGGCCGGGCCGGCGCCGCGGGCGGGGCCCGGGGGCGGGGCCACGCCGCGGCCACGCCCCATTAAAGGTCTTTGAGCTGCCCCCGTCTGTGTCCCCGCGCGGGGTCTGCCCGGCAACCGCGCGGCCAATCAGAGCGCGGCCTTTAGGGGGCGGGCCCGCACACGCCCCGCCCCCAGGGCTCTCCCGACGCTCCTGTGGCCGCCGCGGCCCCAAAACCGCGCGGATTCGCCCCAAAAGCGAAGGTTCCTCCCGGGGGCTCCCGCCGGCCAATGGCGACGCCCGTCTCAGCCGCCCCGGGCGCCGCGGCCAATGGGCGCCCGGCTCTCAGGCGGCGCCGCCCAATGGGGAGCGCCCGCCGCTCGTCCCGCCCCGCGGCCCCTTTCCCGCGCCCGACAGCCAATCAGCGGCGAGGCGGCCGCCTGACGTCACGCGTCGCCGCCGCGGCGTCACGCGGGGGCGGGGCCAGCCGCCCCGCGGGGAGGGAGGGCGGGGGGGGGGGGGGCCTCGCGCCGCGCGCTGATTGGCCGCGCCGAAACCTCGCGGGCGCCCATTGGCCGCGCGGGTCTCGCGAGAGCCGCGGCCCTGTGTCTTGCGCTGGGCGGCCCCGCGCTGCCTCTTTCTCAGCGGAGGCAGCGGCGAGGTCGGAACCGGGAGCGGGACCGGGAGCGGAACCGGAACCGGGCGGGAACGGGGAGCGGGACCGGAACCGGGAGTGGGACCGGGCGGGAACGGGGGGCGGAGCCGGCACCGCCGTTGCCTGCGGGGCTGGTCCCGGTTCCGCTGCCGCGGGTCCAAGTGCGGTGCCGGTGGGGCCGGTCCCGGTTCCGTTATCGCTGGTCCTGCCGCGGCGGGTCCCGATGCCGGTGGGGCCGGTTCTGGTCCGGTGGGGTCGGTCCCGATGGGGCCGGTCCCGGTGCC
>NW_028289484.1:0-94763 GCF_059628265.1 Tinamus guttatus
CTTCTTCACCTTGTCATAAGACTTTCCTATCTCAATTCCTCTGCCAATATTTCCTCATAAATGAACTAAACCTAACAAGTAGACATTAGTACCCCTCTCTGAGTGACATGAAGCTGACTTAGGGGTGTTTATACAGCTCTTTGCAATGCTACATAGGCAACAGTGTAGGCATCACGGGTTGTTCCCAGCTGAGGGGGATGATGGAGTTAACGAGATTTTTATTCAGGACACTGCCTTTTGAACTACCAAGAGATGTGCTTCAGGACTCAGTGTAATGAGAGGTGAATCCTACAAGGTGTCGAACACCTCCTGTGAGGTACTGAGAGCTCTCAGGGCCCAATGGAAGACTGTCACAGGAATTAGGCTTTATAATCATAAATTTGAAATTTGAAATGTAATTTTGCAGAAGATGTGCGTGAAGGATGACAAAGGCTGAGAAACCTTTCTGGTACTTAAAAGCTCCTGAGAGGGAGGTAAAAAAAAATACACTCTTTTGTTGCTGAACATTTAAAGAGAAAAAAAAAGCTGGGAGGGGGATGGATGAAATATGTTTTATGGTCGCTTTCAGGAAAATCAGATTTTTGAAGCATTAGAAACAAAGAGGTGCTCAGGCTGAAGGAGTTTTCTCTGGAGAGGAAGAACACCAGGGCCAGCTACAATGAGTGCTCAGTTTCTTTCATTTCTCCTTAAGAAAACCACTTAGCCCTTTTTTCCAAGAAGGTCCAGCCATGGGCAGTGTAAAGAGGCAAATCTGGACAAAGAACTTCTTTCTTGAATCACTTTCTCCAGCAGCCTTGAGCTTTTGAAGCATCCTGGTTGGGGAAAGGGAGGAGTCCCTCCATTACAAAGAGGTGGGACATGAAAACAGTCCTGTAGTTTGTACCCTTTCTTCATTTCACACTTACGATAGAAGACCAGTATCTCCAGTCCATTCTCAGACTAATACTACCTACCAACACCACTGTCTACTTTTCCTCTGCAACCAGCCCATGCAGCATATGACCTTGTCCTTTCTGCCCTACCTCATTCACACTGAAGCTCTTCATATTCACATCTGTGGTCATTCTTGATTCGCTGGTGTATTATTTAAAATGCTAGTGTCAGCATAGCTAGATTTCAGAACAAGTTCAATGTGATTAAATGCTGCTTACAAAAGAAGAAAGAAAGAAAGAAAGGAAAGAAAGAAAGAAAGAAAGAAAGAAAGAAAGAAAGAAAGAAAGAAAGAAAGAAAGAAAGAAAGAAAGAAAGAAAGAAAGAAAGAAAGAAAGAAAGAAAGAAAGAAAGAAAGAAAGAAAGAGAGAAAGAGAGAGAGAAAGAGAGAAAGAGAGAGAGAAAGAAAGAAAGAAAGAAAGAAAGAAAGAAAGAAAGAAAGAAAGAAAGAAAGAGAGAAAGAGAGAGAGAAAGAGAGAAAGAGAGAAAGAGAGAAAGAAAGAGAGAAAGAGAGAAAGAAAGAAAGAAAGAAAGAAAGAAAGAAAGAAAGAAAGAAAGAAAGAAAGAAAGAAAGAAAGAGAGAAAGAAAGAAAGAGAGAGAGAAAGAGAGAAAGAGAGAGAGAGAGAGAGAGAGAGAGAGAAAGAGAGAAAGAGAGAAAGAGAGAAAGAGAGAAAGAGAGAAAGAGAGAAAGAAAGAGAGAAAGAAAGAAAGAGAGAAAGAAAGAAAGAAAGAAAGAAAGAAAGAAAGAAAGAAAGAAAGAAAGAAAGAAAGAAAGAAAGAAAGAAAGAAAGAAAGAAAGAAAGAAAGAAAGAAAGAAAGAAAGAAAGAAAGAAAGAAAGAAAGAAAGAAAGAAAGAAAGAAGTACAAGACCCATTTATAGTTTTTTCTCTTGGTTCTTCTGGCTGCAGTAGGATTTGCACATGTAAATAACAAGCTATTCTCTTGGGAATGTGTAGCATAAGAATTGTATTTTAAAATGAAAAAAAAGGACAAGAACAATATCTCTCTTTATATTTATAATTTAAACAAAATCATTCTAAAATATTTTTAGTAAAGGGAATAGTTGGCTCAAACATTACCACAGGATAGTATTTAAGTATTAGTTATGAATTATATCTTACATTTACAATGCTCATGTCACAGGAATTTCACAACTTTGATAATACTCCTTTGTAACTTGAAAACCATACATTTTGGCCATATTCACAGGGGAAAAATTATTCAGGGTTTTCATGGGCCATAATGCCATTAAATTTCCAAACTGGCAATTGTAGAAGTTACAGAAACACAGACTGGGATGGTTCTTAAGTCACTGAATGCATTTCCCTGTGGGACATTGATTGCTTATACTTTCTCATTCAGCTACTGGACAAGAAAGCTTGTATATTTTACAAGGCTGGACATAAAGAAAAATTATTTTGCCAGATTTTACAGCTAACCAAAATTTCAGAGATCTAATTTCCATTTGTAAGCTTTCTTTCTCACACTATTATTTTTATTTAAGATGTCCTTTATGCAAAAACTAAAGGTCACAAGAAGGTACAGGCATCACAGTGCTGCAGGCTCTACAAGCACATTGAAGAATTTGCAACCATTGTTGCTCTAAAGAGTTTTTAGTCTAATGGCTGAGAAGTTTACACAGATCTGCTGTACCATCTGCCCATTTTTACTTCCAAATTACTTTACTTACTATTTTCCATATGATTTCTTATTCCCAAGAACTTGACACAGCTCAGTACCAAAGGGCTACCAGGCAGTTTTCCAGATGAAAGGCAGTGTCTTCCTACTTCAAAGTCTTCAAAGCAAGATTGGAAAATGTGCCTTAAAATGATATACGATCATCCACACCTATGTAGTAAGCTGCAACAAATGGTCCGTTCCATCTCTGAACATTTATTAACAAAGTCAATGGTAAGTCCAAGGCCGAGGTATAACCACAGGCAACAAGCTCATGAAAAGAGAACACAGAATCACTCCAGCATGCACTGCAGAATGCCAGCCTCAAATTTCCAGGAGACCATACCTCACTGCCATGCTAGGAAGATATGAAGAGTGTATTCCCCTCTTACTCATCAGCTGAAAAGGTCACAGTCTCCTAGGAGTCTCCTGAAAAGGTCTGAGGACTCTTTAGCCTGGGCCACTGACATTACATTTACCCTTGGAGCAGCGAGAAGACTCATTGCACCCAAACAGTGCACTAGATCACAGTTCTCCATCCTGTGACACTATGGAGTTGGGTATGAAGGCCCTATGAAAAGACAAAAGCAAGAGCAGATGCTTTTAATGGAGCTTATGCCACTTGCACATATTTACACATTATTTAAACTCTTTAAATATAAGGCAACAAATTGCTTAGTTTATCTGTACTCTCACTAGGGAGGCGTTAGCAGCAAACTGGAACACATTTATTGTGTAGAACACAAACAACGTGCACATGCACCCAGGTGTGTTTGTATGGATGTGTGTGTGCGAGTGCATGTATGCACTGAGAAATATACCTGCTTCATTCCTCATTCTGACATGATCCTCCTGAATCCAGATGTAATACAAACAGGACTTACTAATAAGCAGTTTCTAATGAAGAATGGCAAGGATTAGTGTGTCATTCAGAAGCTCCAAATCTCAGGCAGGCAACACTAAAGATCACCTCCTGTCCAAAGTTTTTTTTTTTTTTAATACAGTAAATTCCAAAGAGATATAGCACTCCTAAATAGATATATTGCTTTCTAAGAATATAGTGCAGTCTGCCTGCTAGGCAACTTTCCTAGAAATTCTTTTCCAATGAAGGAATTCCTTGAGGGGCAACAGTTCAGTGCACTGTCTCAGTTATCCAAAATGAAGGCATCATCACCCAGAAGTCATTCTCATTCTCCTAATGTGAAGGAGGCATCAAGTGTAAGAAATGAATTCTGAAAATCATAATTAGACAACCTTCGCCTGAAGATGATCTCACTGAAGACCAAATTAGATGATTATTCAGGGTTTAATCCAAAATACTGAATTCAAGAGACAACTCTTGCTAATACTGATAAACTTTGATGTGGTCTGGCCTGCAAGGATGAAAGGAAAGAGAGGCTATGGATATATTTGTCTTCTCAGAGAAAATCGGGAAGGAGAGCAAATTCGCCTAGATGTGCTTGAGCTAATTATTTCCTGAAGGCTTTCTCCAAGTCAGGAGGACCAAAAGCACAACTTTTTCAGCTGTCAGCTCTGGCACTGCACACTGTAGCACAACTCAGTGAGAGGCTCTCTGCATGACCTCTTTGTGGCTTGAGACCTCTCAAAAATCATTCTCAAAGCTATTTACAAATAACTGAGTTGCATGGCTCTGTACAACAAGCAAGACAGAGATTCTTCTTCATGCATGTTAGAAAGTTTAGATATGTCATGCCTCTTCATAACTTCACACAGGACATTAGTGTGGACGTTTATTGTGAGGAAAACCACAAGGAAGACAAAAGCACAGTTGCAAAAAGAAAGTTGTAAAATCAATTTCAACTGCTCAAAAACATCTGGAGAAAGCTAACCGGAATGCCTATTTAGGAATTCCCCTTCTACTCCTGGGTGGCATGTTGCCAGTGCGCTGCTGGAAGCCACAACTTTCACACCAGCTGAGGAGAGGAGGGTTCAGATTCCACTTACCAGACTATATGCCCCACAGACAGCCAAGTATAAGTTAGAGCTGCATTCCGAGTCTCTGATTTTACTCCAGGGAATTGCCTGGGTACTTTTTCTCATTATCCTGAGCTACAGCCAGGACAGCTCAGAGTCCTTGCCATGACCTTTTTCCTCCAAATAAAGTTTGCTTAGTGGTGACGACCAAGGGGAGGGAAGAATTGTAATTCCGCTTTGGTAGCTGACCAGAATAAAGACTTACCAGCCAACAAGTGACAGTAATTCATGCAGAACATCCAGGCTGGATGCTGCTCAGCTTCCACTTTTGCAATTTCACTGCTAAAACCATCTTCAGATTGTGCATTATCCTGGTTTGTTGGAATGTCCAGCCAACTAGTAGTAATGTAATCTTGACGAATTATGCAATGCTGTTTTAAGTTCAATACTAAATGCCAGAAAGTAACACCCCTAATATATTAAACATACCACAAACAACGCAAAAATACTGCTCTCACTTTAAGGAGGGTTAAACCCCACAGATTTCTGAGGATCAAAGCCACAGCCATCAGTTGCAGGAATCAGCCTACAATAGCAAGCAACCAACCTTATTTATTCTCCACTACTGGCATCAGTGCTGCTCAGCTGGCAGGAGGCTTATGGCACTGGTACAGCTCCAAGGGAGAAGACTTGTACTGAAGACTTTGATTAAAACAACAGTCCAGGTTTTCCATTTTTAGTGTTGCCAGTCATCAGCTACCATGCCATGGGATGTGGATCTTCTTATGTGCAGCCCATAGCCATACCAGTTCCCTAGGGTATATAGGTTCTTCACTGGTGAAGAACATCAGGACAAAGCACTCACTATCCATTCCTTTTTGTTGTTGTTGTTGTTGTTATTGTTTTTAATACACAGAAAATCCCTCACAAAAGTTTGCAGGAATTCAAGGCATATGATACAGGCAGGATCAGACAGCAGGCTGTTGAGTTCATAAGGAGGTGGGAAGAAAGCAGTGCAACAAAGAGAAGGATGGGCATGCGGTAAAGTGCTGGCCTGAGCGTTCAGACACCTGCATCCAACTCCCAGCTCCTCCATAGATTTCCTCAATGACTTCAGGCAAGTCCATTGGTAAAATCTGACTCATACAAACGCATACCAAGACTTGCTCTGCCCATGCCCTAGCCTGGTCTCCTCTTGAACCTTTCAGCTGGGTGTATTCACTCGACCAATGTGTGATGCCCATACAGCCACACAGTATTTGAAATGAAGCTGCCACACGCCTGTGCATGAAGCAAAACTTTCTTGCACTTGTCTAATCCAGATACTTAGTCATACCCTCCATCTCCATGTTTTACCAACATCTCTGTAAGACTACAATTTGATTTTTCTTTTCTCTGCTTCGCTGAAGATGGACAACTTCAACAATTCTTTTAGCACATACCCATCTCTTTAAGTCCCTAACATTAATTAGAGTACATGATATCCTTAATGCACAATGATATTTGCTTGATAGGGCAATGCATCAGCAGGCCATCTGGTTCCCTTTCCAAAACCAAGGTGGTACTTTTTTTCATTAGTTTCAGGAGTTTTGTGTTGAGTCTAGCCTGGAATATCTCTAGCCATTTTAACTCTGTAACCTTTCACAGCAGCTTGTTCCATTGCCTAATTGTTTGAGTGGCTGAAACACATCTCACATCTCCTATATATGTAGCCGGAATTTTCCTTTCTGCAGCTTAAATCAGTTTCTGCTGCTGCTTTCCTCCCTGACTAATGAGAATAACTGGCCCCTTTTCCCTTTATCACATCATTTCATGTATTTGCAGACAGCTATTATGTCTTCTTTCAGTTTTCTGTGCAGACTGAACATGCCTGTCTTTCTCAGCTGCTTCTCGTAAGTCTGATTTTCTAAATCTTTTATCATTTTTGTTATACTCCTTTGAGCTTTCTCCAATTTGTCAGTGTCTTTTCTTAAAGTGCAGCGTCCAAAACTGAATTCACTACGCCAGCTGAGGCTTTTACCAGTGCCAAGTGGAGCAGAAAAGTGACCCTGCTTGTTTTACACATGACATGTTCCTTATTTATACAATCCAGAATATCTCATTGGAAAGTATCAATGGGCTAAATATGAGAACATATGGGCAGGGGATAGCTAAGAGGAATGGAAATGCCTATGAGACTTTGAAAGGTGTAAACGTCAAAAGAGTAAGAAAGAGGATTGTTTAGGTGGGTTTGAAAGGAAGGAGGGGGCTAAGAATAATGGGATGAAATGAAATCGTAGGCTGAATATCAGGAAAAATATTGTAATAGTTCAGAGTGTGGAAAACTCTCTCCCTGGGGAAGTGGTGCAGACTCCATAAGTTGAGTCATTAAGAACTAGACTAGACAAAGCAATGCAAATTGTATAGCAAGATGACTTAATATATTGTTGGGATAGGGGCTAGATGGGCTGATAAACTTGGCATTTTAAAATTTCTTGTTCTATAACTCTCCTGAATAGAAGAACTAACCTTTTTTTCATGCTATTATTCACTGTTTGTCCCCACCAGCACCTCAATATGTTCTCCATTTTACCCATATGTGACAGCAAAGCTAATTTAGAAAAGCTTTAAGAATTTCTGGAAGCGTCTGGGGGAATTTTACATTTTCCCTGTCTCTGTATCCATCAGCTTCATATATAATGAAGAGTTGCCAGATAGAAACAGATCTTGCATGGTACAAATGGGGAAAGCCAGCACATCAAGCAGAGACTATTATCCATGTCCAAAACTGACAGGACTATGCAACCAGGTATGGCACTACTAGAACAGTGACCTGTCAATGCCTTGATGCAGTGATACCAATGGCTGGCAGCCAATTGCAGTAATCAGGACAAATCCCCAGTCTAGACAAAGCTTTAGTTATCCTGAGCAAAAGTCTCCATTCTCTGGATCTAGTTTTCCTGTTGGTCACACAGTTTCAATACTGGTGGAACTCCACAAACTTCAACAAAATTGTTCCTGCCTTGCACTGCCAAAAGCACAAGCAGGATCAGATCTCTGCAGAATTTCCCCTCGCTGAGAAGTGTGAAACTAAGTGACATTTCTTTAATTGCTTGGTGATCGGAGGACAAAAAAAAAAAGTCAAACTCTAAAAATGACTTTTGCTAACTTGCCTCTGGAGGTCATGAGCATGAAGTCCAGCAGCTCGGCGTAGTACAGAGTTCAAAGGTTCTGTCTCCCCTCCTGGAATGCTCTAGTCTTGTTGACTAGACTAGATATAGTCTCAGTCTCTGAAGGTTCACCAGACCCAAAATAAAGCCTAGAACACATGGAATTTGAAGAAGAGAAATGCAAGTCCAAATATAGGCAAAAAGACATTGGCCCACTGTATATATTATAGAAACAAAAAGCTATTTAGAATTGGTCTAAATAGTGAAACAGTAGACTAAGTCCCAGCAGAAGGCTAGCACCTAGTCTAAAACACACAAAATTATATATTAATTATTAATATATTATTAATTATTAACATTATCATATCTAAGAGACTGGGGCCTTGAGGCCTCTGTGAATGAGGTCTTTTGCAACAGGATGATCCTATTGTGAAAGTTGGAACTTTTACAAAAGAATGGGCCCTGCTCCAAAGGGTTTACAACCTACAACTGGCTGGTTAGTAACAGGAGACCAAAGAATAAAATTAGACAGCAAGATGAGCAGCCTTTTTGCAACTCAGGGGAACTTTTTCCAACATCAAATGTTTCATAGCTACCAGAGCAAAGAGACACAGGGGTATGAACAAAGCGTGACCCTCAGGAGCTCTGAAAAGCCAACCTGAGGTTACACACAAATTAGTACTCAGAGCAGAGAGGTCTGGTGTGTTTAGCTGTGTTAGTTGGTAAGTGGTTAAATTCTGCTGGAACCACTGGCTTACCATGCCAAGCAATGGCTATTACAGGAGAGAGATTATAGTAATTTAGTTGGTGTTGTTGCACAATAGGCTAAGGTTCCTAAATTAGGCAAAACTCTTGTCTGGCAGGAAATTGTCTTCTTGTAAGAGCTGGCCAACTCTGTAGCAGGATCCTGAATGCATTTGCTGCATCTCACTCCAGCACAGGCCGCTGGCAGAGCTCTCCAGGAAGATGTCTGTCTTTCCTCTCCATGTGGAGGCATCAATATTGGCAGAGCTCAGAGACCTGACAACAAGAGGAAAACCAGGCAAGAAAGAAATTTAGGCTATTGCAAGGCCCAAATTAATGTTCTGTAACTCTTTTCAGAGCCACCACTGAAGAATGTCAACACCAAACTGCCCCAGTGGCACGAAAGAACTGACATTATTTGTTTTACCTTCCACATCAGAAATAATCCCAGCAGTTCACAAAGCACTCCAACTAGATGATCCTCTGGCTCATGGCTGGATTTCTGAAACTTCCCTTGGACAAGCAGCAGTGCATTGGTGTGCACATGGGCTTGATATGTTCAGACTCTTCCAGCATCACAGACAGGAGAAGAAAAAAAAAGAGAGAGCACTGAGCACCTATAAAGATGTAGAGGCTTTTAATTTTTTAGCATTCTTATCTGTGCATTTGTTCTACACTACCATGTCATTCTGCCAGTCTCTCCCTTTGAAAGTCAAATCTACCTTAAACACTCTAGTGTGTCTTACACAGTCTGGATAAAGGTGTGGCATTTTAATGATTGGTAAAAGTGCTAATAACCACAGCCACACTTTTTAAAGTATTAAACATCTCATTTCCCATTACTATGTGTACTGTACAAGAGGTGTGGGCCTGGAGCACTCCTCACAAATACACATTGCTCAAGTGTAGCAACACTGTAGTAACACAGACTTCGACAGGTTCACAGAAATACAATAAAAGAGACAACTTCAGACTTTGACCTTTTGTACTCAATACCTGTAGTTTATCATAGTGTCAGGAAGCGTTTTGAATTTGAATGACTCCTGACATTGGATTAAACACAAGCAATTCAGCATTGCTTGCAATTGCAGAAGTTTGAATGTTTTGACCCTAGTGTTTGCTTCCCAGACAGTGTTTTTTAGTCCAAAAGCCTCTGCTCTCTTAGCTGAGGGAAAGTCTTAGAGATGCTCTCTGGAGAGATGGGAAATCCTACATCTTAACCCCTTACTTGAACGGCTCTGGGAATCACAGAATACAGATGAAGTCAGCAGTAAGGGCATGAGACACAGTTTCTTTTAATTGCATAGTCCACAAAAATACTATGAATCTTTCATATTTATATGCTAAAGCAGGTAATCCTCTAACTCATGCTGCAAGTGCTCATGGTCTAAAATAAAGAAACACTTTGATTTCCAAAAAAAGAAACAGATTGATTTCCGATCTTTTTTTATGACTCAGGAATCATAGAATCATAGAATGCTTAAGGTTGGAAGGGACCTCTAGAGATCATCTAGTCCAACCCCCCTGCACACGCAGGGTCACCTAGAGCACCTGGCACAGGACTGTGTCCAAGCGGGTTTGGAAGATCTCCAGAGAAGGAGACTCCACAACCTCTCTGGGCAGCCTGTTCCAGTGCTCTGTCACCCTCACTGTTAAGAAATTTTTCCTTAAGTTCCTGTGGAACTTTTGGTGCTTCAGTTTGTGGCCATTACCTCCAGTTCTGTCAGTGGCCACCACTGGAAAGAGGCCAGCACCATCCTCCTCACTGCCTCCCTTGAGGTACTTATACACACTGATCAGGTCCGCTCTCAGCCTTCTCTTCTCCAGGTTGAACAGGCCCAGCTCCCTCAGCCTCTCCTCATAGGGCAGATGTTCCATGGCCCCTGATCATCCTTGTGGCCCTGCGCTGGACTCTCTCCAGCAGCTCCACATCCCTCTATGAGCCCAGAACTGGACACAATACTCCAGATGCGGTCTCATTAGGGCTGAGTAGAGGGGCAGGATCACCTCCCTCGACCTGCTGGAGACGGTCCAGGACAATAGAAAACCTCTTCAGCCAACCCCACAGAAAACAGAGAAAAAAACAGAGCATTTCAGACTTCATGCATTCATTATTCAAAGTGTGCAGCAAATTATCACTTACTGAGTTTTGTGCTTCTAGCAAACATTTTACCTCTGTGTCTACTGCCAACATGCTGCCATCACCACACTTCAGGTTCCTCTGTTCAGATGGCCTTTGGCTCAAGGAAGAGTTTTGCATTCACCAAGACTTTGGAAAAACATTGCCTTTCTTTAATGTGGAAGTCACGTATTTTGTCAGCTTGAGGGTCTGTGCCAGCTCTTTGCTCCATTTGAAACCACAACAAGTAAAACTGTTTAACCCACACTGACAAGTTCTTATGTCTGCCTAAAGATTTCAATTAAAATTCAATAACAGAAGTCTGGCCGTTTGAATTCAATTCTCATTAACAGTAGCTGATCAAGTGAAAACAAATAGGAAACATCAGACATACCACTAGGCAGAGAAAAGAGCAATGCAAATTAATGCTGGTTTTTGGGTTTAGTTTTATCAAAAACCTCAGTTTTGCTGCCATCAAGCCAGACAACATACTTTGCAATGTAATGAGATCCTGCAAAGTGTCTCAGACTTCCTATCCTGAACCATCCTGGCAACTTTGGTTTGGCCTTTCACAAGCTTTCAAAATGATTCAATCAGGATCTTGTTCAAACTCATTACCAGCTTATTGCTGGATAAGAACAAAACAGCCTAACGGGACTTGGGACTTTTCTTGCAGTTTTGCTTGCTTCCTTCATCTACACACCAGAGAATGCTAGGCTAGTGGATGGTCAGCAGGAATTTCTGATACCCATTTATTCTTGCACATATAGGTCATATTTTACTTGCTTAAATAGACTTTCTTTTTTTGCCTATTTAGGTCATGGCCTTCAGGGTTTAGTGTTTCAAATCTTTTTCTCCTACAACTATTGCCAGAAACTTATTTTTCAATAGATAATACATTTAGGAAATTAATATCCATGAAAGACAGACTGTAGTTGTTTTAAGTTTCCTATGATTATTTACAGTCTACAGACTCAGGCCCTTAGCTTGCTTGCAGCCTAAGGAATATGACCAAGAGGAAATAATCACATTTTTAACACCTTGATGTCAAGAATATTAGTTTCAGTTTCAAAGAACTGAGGTCCACAGTCCTCAAAATGGGTGACGTTATAAAAGTAGTATAGCATAGACCCTCCAAACAATTTAGAGCTCTGCTGATTGCCTGATGGGAATCAACTAAGAATCAAGGGGAACATGCAGTAAATGAGCAGCCCATTATCATTTAATACTTGTTTATTCAATGGCATAATGTTACATGCAACTTTCAAAGCATTAGAAATGAAGGCAATTTGACTGCACCATAAGATATCCAGAAGGAAAATTTTACTAGTAGGATGACTATGCTTATATCTCTGCGATATAAGTCAGTAAATTTCCTGGTGTAAATCCTTGTGCAAAAAGATCTGAGGATTTCTCAACCAATTCTTGAGGCCTATGGCCTGGAAAAAAAAAAAAAAAAAAGAGTGTTCTGCTCTGCCAGACCTGGAGATTTAATGTGTGGAAAGATAGCATGTCTGCCTGGCTGTAAGTCCTGGACGCAGCGTGAGCCCCAGTCTGCAGCGTAACCTACCCCACCCTCCCTCTGAAGGCCAGCGCTAGCTTTGCCTTCTCTTACTCATCCTTCCCTTAGCCTCTTCTTCCTCCTCCTACTTCATTCCTTTTTGCACCTCATCCAGCGCTCCCAATTACCCATGTTCAAACGTACAGCAATGGCTTGTCTTCCCTACCCCATCTCTACTCCATCAGACAAAGTCATTAACAATTAAGCAGTTGACACTGGAATGTAAAACACCGGCTTTAAATACATGCCTGCGGTAGGGAAAGGGGGAGGTCGCGCTCCCTTAGATCCGGCGGTATCTCCTCTATCACTGCGGGATAACCCCGCAGCCCTGTGCGTTCTCGCCAGCTGGGAGGGCCCCTTTCACGGCACAGGCAGCTGCGGCTGCGCAGCTCTCCCCTCTGCTCTGAGGAGAGCCTTGAGCATAACAGCACTAATAATAGCTTTTAATTAAAGTGCAGACAGACCCACCCAGTGCCGTACGGTGGGTGTGCCATGCTGGAGTTCCCCACTGCGCTGCCGGGGCATGAGGCGCTCTGCAGTGTGCTGGGATGAAGGCTAAGGGCTAAGAGTGTGTTCTCCTGGGCTCATGAGGTTCCTCTAACTCTTGTGCCCAAGGAAGGCAAGGGGAGGGCAGGGGGAAAGCTATTTTGCTCTACACTGTGATCAGAGGAAGAAGTGTCTTTGCTAGCCACGAGATCTTCTCCCATTGAAACCCCTCAGTTGCCTTCCTCCTGTAATGCTTCTAGGGAAGAGGCAGCTACAGAGTTATTACACTTCGTAATGACACTGTCACCATAGGGACAGGCTACAGAGAGAAATATTCCTGGTTTGTCCTGGTGTGCAGTGCTGCTTTCTCCCTCCGAAAGGCTAATCTTTCAAATAGATCCTGCAAATCAGTCTCATCTGCTGTCCCAGCTCTTATAACTCCAGAAAACATAAGAAACTGCCTTTCTATTTTCGATATGCATTTGAGACACTCTTCACAGAATCAGAGAATAGATGAAGTTGGAAGAGACCTCTGAAGATAATCTGGACCAAACCCAATGCTCAAGCAGGATCAACTAGAGCAGGTTGCCTGGCACCATGACTAATTGGGTTTTGAAATTCTCCAAGGATGGAGAGACTACAATATCTCTGGGCAACTTACTCCAGCATTCAACTCTTCTCACAGTGAAGAAGTGTTTTTGTGTGTTGAAGCAAAACTTCCTGTGTTTCCGTTTGCGTCTGTTGCCTCTCATCCTTTCACTGGGCACCTCTGAGAAGAGACCGGCTTTGTCTTCTTTTTACCCTTACCTCAAATATTTATGCATATTGAGAAGATCCCCTGCTGGGCGTTCTCTTCTCCAGACTGAACAGTCCCAGCTGTCTCAGCTTCTCCTGAGATGAGAGAAGTTCCAATCCATTAACAATCTCTGTCACTCTTAATTGAACTCACTCCAGTAAATACATGCCTTGCTTGTACTGGGAGCCCAGCACTGGAAACAGCACTCCAGATGTGTCTCATCAGCACAGAGTAGAGGGGAAGGATCACGTCCCTCAACCTGATGGTAACGTTTTGCAACCCAAAGATAGAATGGGCCCAAGGACACATTGCTGGATCATGTTCAACTTGTTTACCAGCAACCCTATGGGCTTCTCTGCAAATATACACTCCAGCACATCAACCCTTAGCCTGCACTGGTGCATGGGGTTACTCCTGCTCAGGGTCAGGACTTTGTATTTCTCCTTGCTGAACTTCATAAGGCTCCACTCTTTAGATGTCCCTCTGAAGATCAGCACAATTGTGGTATCAGCCACTCCTCCCAGTTTCATATAATCTGCAAAAATGATGAGAAATATACTCTTTTACCATACTGTCTCCCTGAAAGACAAAACTGTGGTACATTGGACACAGAAGAAAACAGAGTTTTCAGTCTTCCTAGATTTACAAGAACTGCAGTGATCTGCCAGTCTTTCAAGATGCTCATTGCAGCCTCTGGACACTCTCCAGTGTCCGTGCTTTGGTGTCATTGGTACTTCCATTCACTTTGTGCCACACATGCTTCTTGCCTACACAACATAATCTCCCATACATTATACAATATGCCATGATAGCCCCATCTGCTCCAGCATTCAGAAGGGGCTATTCCAAGCTGGTCTCTGGCCTTCTCCCTTTATAATTTCACTTTGTGGCAGGGAAGCAAATTGAATGGAAACTCCACTTGGGGTCTCTGCATTCTCCATTTGTCAAGCCTTTTTCATTTTCAGGGTTTTGAAGAGCTCCTGAGGCAATTATACAGGTCTCTCACTCTGTTTCCAATCTGTCTTCTGCATCAGAGGAATTTGCCTTTAAAACAGGCTCAGTACGTAACTGCCAGCTTTCCTGCATTCCTTTATCCTTGAGATTATTTTCCTCAGAGACCTTACATACCAGTTTCCCAAGTTTACTGAAGTCTACTTTTTTGGAATCATTATCCATATTCTGCTAGTCTCACTTTTTCCCTTGGAATAATGAACTTTATCATTTCATGCTCACTTTCATCCAAATTACCATCCAACCTTTACATTCTCAAGCTGTTCTTCTCTGTGAGTCAGAAACAAATTTAAAGTGCTCTTCCACTACTCATTTCCTCCCAGCTTCTGAAACAACATTGCTCTCATCCAAAAACATAATGGCTCATCTGTATCTGGCTGTGTTCACTCTCTGTAGAGGTATTAAAGCAACTACTGTTTCTTGGTACCAGAAGGAGGTGTCCTGCAGATGTGCCTTCCAGTTGCTCAGAAAAGCCTATCCACTACCTCTCCCAAACAACTGATGAACAGCAGATTCAAACCACATACATTTCTTCTATTATCTTCACCAGAAATTTTCAGATATCCCTTCTCCTGCTCCTTCCTGAACACAAGCACCCAATGCTTCCCTTCTCCTTCCTCGAACCTCCTAGATAAATTACATCCTTATTGTACTGTTTGTGTACTATGGTTTGCCATACTAGGCCACCATTAAGACTTACAGGTCAGCAATGATATATTATTTTCTTTTAGGATTCAAAAGAATAAAAGTTTAATAAATTTAAATGATCCAAAGAAGAACTGTATTTTATGAGACATGAAGAGATTTAGGAATGTATTGCTCTCCAAGGAGCTAAAAGTGGGGCAAATGAATACAAAAACAAAGAAAAAAGAAGACCTTCATTTTGGCATATAGGTTAATAAAAAGCTGGGAATCCTACATTGCAACAAATAGACAAAGTGGCTATACAACCTCTTGGACTGACCCCACGTACAGGCTTTATCTTGGATTAAACACCAGTTGATTTAATGGCAGCATGAATGTGAAATCCTTTTGTACATTAGAAAGAAGAACTGTGCCAAAGGACACTAGCTCCTCATTGACCATATGAGGAAAACTTCATTTTTTCGTAACATGTTTTTTACCGTGAAAGGGAAGAACGAAAGTCAGCAGATGCTCTCTTCATGAAAACTCTATTTTCCTTAGTGTTTCTCTTCAGAAATCAAGCGTGCAATTCCTTCTGGCCAGACAGACATTTTGCATGCCATAGATGTAAAATCTTTTGGAAGTGTTTCTAAGCCTTAATAGCGACAAACCTCCACCAGTTCCCACTGGGTTCAGTTCACTTCTGTTTCACACTTCAACGGATTATCTACACAATTTGCTCCATAGAAACTTTCTGGATATCATTTTTTTAAAGATATTCATGAATGTTCACTTTTCCTGTGAGCATTTTTGCCCTTATGTCTTTAGATGGTTTAATTTTCCGTGGCTATGCTCCACCCCAGACATGGCTGCACTCAGTGGGGTGCTGACTGTAGTTGTGTGTAAAGTACTTGATCTTTCAGGATAAAAGGTGCAATTTGAATGCAAAACACTGAAATCTTCCCACTTTTAATGATTTTGCTTTCCCACGCTGGAAAATATGTAGGATGTTCATTTCCATTTTCCTTTTCTTTCCACTTTTGTGGTGAATGCCAAAGTGAGGAATGCATGCCATCGGAGTTAGGAAAGGCATACCCAAGCCTCAATCCAGGCTCCAAAGTGCTAGGTAACTGCTGCTTGAATTGTGGTGAGCACCAAATTTCCAATTCTGAACAAACACAGCATTAGAGGACCAAAATAAGCATCCAATTTGTGTAGCATGTAGGCATATTCTGCAGTTATCCAGTGCAGCCCCTTAACCTAGAGAAAAAAAAAAACAAGCCTTACTCAGACAACTGCCCCATCAATAGTTTCTATCTGGGATCTTAGATCATTATAGCATGCTTTTTGTGGGATAAGAAAAAAAAAAGGGAAAAAGGTCGCTCTGCCTTTTGCAAATATTGCTGGAATCTGATGGAAGTTCCTGCTCCCTGGGATTACCGAACACCCTCCACACCCAAACAAGCCATCCACAGCCCTGTGAGATCTGTATATTCTCAGGGCTCGCACCCCAGCCCTCGAGGAGGCTCCTGTGTGGGATCAGGCAGCGCTGCCGTTGGGGAAGGAAAGCAATACCCAGCAATGAACACAGCCTGCGCGGAGCAGATCCGTTCCTGCCAGGGCAGTGTTACCATCTCGGAGCTCAGCACCAGCTCTGGTCTTTGAACTCACACACGCACACGAGCTTCCTGACGAGCATCACTCCTGCCGGCGCGCCCACATTCTGCAGATTTTGGATCCCATCCTTGAATCATTGGGAACAGAACGGTCTTTAATCGCAACCAGGCAAAGCAGCTTGCAGGTTGTTTCATTCGCCTGCCTGTAACTCCACAGTAAAATACACACATTATCATAGTCATTTTCTCATTCTGTTCCGTTGCAAGACGCTAGGTTGGGGCCGGGTGCCCTGGGCTTTGATGTGTGTTTTTTTAAAACTTCATGAGAACTATATTTAGTTTCAGTTCACTTGCAGTGTCAGGCTTCCCTGTCATGGCCCTCTGCCTTTACCTTGGCAGTGTTCCAAGATCCAATTATGGCTTTAAAATCTGGCTGCGAAGAAGCAAAAACTGCTGGCCCTTTATTCATTACTAAACAAGGACCTTCTGTTGTCCACAACACGTGCCTGGAGCAAAAGCTTTTAGGGGGCCCTTGAAGAGGCAGTTCTGCTGCTGTCCTGCCTTCAGGATCTCTCAAAGTCCTAAAAATCTTGAAGACTTTCCTGCCCCGAAAGCCAATGAAAGCTTTAGTGCAAAAGCAGAACTGAGTCCCCCTCCACTGATCCCTTGCTTAGCTTCCAGTCTGACTTGTCAGGCAGAAATCCTATTTTACTTAACCAAAAAAAAAAAAAGATGGAAGTGGGAATACTTGTTTGAAGTGTAACCTATTACAGACTCATCCGCTTACCCTATCTGCTGAATTATAGTAATCTGTCTAAAAGCCAACACAATGAATCAATATTTCTAAGTGAACACGGAGGGATTTTCTTCTTGGTTTTCCAGTACCATTTACAGTAGCTTTTATGTTATCCTGGTTAACAGTCAACTTCTGGGTAATTCATATCAGATTCATCTGCAAAGCAAAACATTTTCTTTTCTGACAGTGGATGTGAAAAATATGTTTATTTTAAAGTGACTGTCTTGTTAATATGTTTAATTGAATTATACACCCTGTAAAGAAATATTGTTCCATTATTAATATATACTAAAGCAACATCCAAGAAAAACTTCTAGAGGAAATAACACAGTAAAAAGCCAGTTCTGTCTGCACTTTGCATCTATTTTTTTAAGCAACACTTTATGTTTCCTTCAATATAAAGGAGATATTGTCAGCCCACAGTTTAAAGAGGTTGACTTTCTAAATCAGAAGAGAAAGAAGGGAATTTTCAGTGCTTTTTCCTTGAGGAAAAAAAAAAAGTTTTATGAGTATTTTAAGATTTGCCTGTGTTGGTCTGGTTGAAATCATTGCTGACGGCTTGCAATAAAATCTTTTGTCATGCATAATCATCATGAAGGAAACTCACAAGTGAAATTTGAGTCAAATGAAATGACAAAGTCTCCTAAACAAGGCTTGTTTAGGGACAATAGCATGCCAAGGGATTTATGCCATCTTCCTCGAGGTGGCCTTACCCTGTGTCACCTTCAGGGAGGTCACAGAGCAACGTTCCCTTGTCCCATCCCTGTCAGTCCCAAGCACAGCAGGACCTTGAGGAGATCAGATTATTCCCTCCCAGCCCAGCCAGGCTTAGCTTACACGTAGCAATTGCCACCCCTTAATGGGAGTACTCAAACTGGTTGATGAGCACTTTATGCTGATTTAGCTTAATTTGGGAACAAACTCAATTAAACTGAATCAATGATAGCTACTAAAGGGGTTGCACTGATTTAACTAAATTAATTTAGAAGCCAATTTAGTTAAATTAGAACAATTTGTGAGTGTAGACAACCTCCATTTAGTGCACACGCTCTCACTAACTTCATTTGAAAGAATAAAACTCCTTTGCAGATCACCTTTCCTTCCATCCTTGCATAAGGTACTCTTCTCTTAAAGGTGTGGCAGTGCTTGAAAATGTGTGTGCATATATATAAAAACATGCATGAATACTCTCAACCCACACTATTTCTTACAGACTGCTCAGTCTATAAGAAAATTCTTCTACATTTTGCCTAATATCCATCAAAAGTGACCTACCCCAGTCCCTTGATATTTTAAGAGCTATATTCATTTAAATTCATGCCTATGCTCATGAACTCAAAGTGCTTTTATTTTGGATCACACTTCACATTTAAGGCTTTGGCCAAGGCTCTGTTTTCTCATTCTTTTCTCATTTCTGCTGTTTCACTGCCAATGAAGTGACTTGCAGACCTTAAGGAGAATTGCCCTGCCTGGGCTCCCAGGGGTTGCTCTCACCTGGCTGCTGCTGTGTGAACAGGCTGACGGCAGGATTGTGTCCTCAGCTGTCTTAATTATGCAGGGCAGGAGTCTTTTATTTTGTTTCTTGATTTATAGACACGGGACATGCTGAGATGCAGCAGTGGAAACATGGCCCAGTCCCTATTTTTCCTCTGCTAAAACAGAAGATTGTATGAGCATCCCTCCATCACCCAGAACTCCTTCCCATGTCACACCCAAGCCCTTTGATATCACCAGTCGGGCACTGATAAAATTTAAGTTAGCAGCAGCGTTATTCTTGTCCCCATCTCTGTGATTTCAACTTCCCAAGGATTAAAGCGGTTTCTCCGAAGGAGCCTCAATACGTGCCGCAATGCCAAAGCTTGTCAAAGACAGAAACTTCCTTTGTTGTGCAAAGTTATGACGGGAAATAACATTGGGTTGGACTGATAAGCTTTTCGCCTTCACCTGCCGCATATCAACTGTTTGGGAAAGGTGTGTAACAGGACATTCGAAGTCAGCTATTCATCGCCAAAGCTTTATAGCCAGCTTTGTAGAGGGCTGTCTTCTGAGTGCAAATAAATGTGTATCTATTTTACAACAAAGGGTCGAAAAGCATACTGATAGTGCCTTGGTAAAATGACTTAATGACCGGTACTAGTATTAAAACTGCTTCCATTCCTTCTGGAAACAAAACCTATGTTGGAAAAAAAAAATCCTTTATTTTTAACACTACAGTAGTTCAGTGTCAAAATATTTTTGCACATTGCCAGACACCAGTTCTTGCAATCAGATCCTGTTGGATCACACACTGCCCATCAGTATTTACATAGTATGAGCGTCTGTTGTATTTCACATGGGATTAAGTATAATCAAAATTCATGTTACCCTTTGCAAGCTCATATTGGAGGAAAGCATGCATATTTCAGCTAATTAATTAACAGGAGGATGGATGTGTTAACGTGAGCCTCCTGAGACACAGGTTAATAACCCGCTAAGGGTCTTATTTGCAAGTGGCAAAGCTTCTGTGACTGTACAGTGAGCCATAAATTATGGGTGAGGCCATTTTCTTTTCCATTCCCAAACATCTAGATACAGGGGGCTGTTTTTCGCTCCACTTGCACAGCAGGGTGAGGATTCCCTTTCCCTCATTTTGCTCTCAACTCTATGTCACTCATTAAAGTGTCCTGAATGGCACTGATCATGGCATGAAGAAACACAGTGGTCTCTTTCTCACCCACCCACAGAGGCCATGGAGATGGTGTAGCCGTCATTACCTAGTCCCTAGTGAATTTATTCAGCGCAAGAATTGAAATTGGTTTGCAAGTGTCCCACCAGCTATGGCCTCAACACTGCAGAGAACCAGCATGAAAACAAAATGGGCTGCCACAGGGAGACTTCGGTTTGCCTGTACCAACTGCAGACTATGCTGCTCTGTGGGAGGTTACCTTCCCACCTCTGCTCCAGTGCCCTACAGAACAGAGGCAACCTTTGCTTGCGCAGCGAGGAGAGCTCTCCTAAGGCCTCCTGCCAGCCAAGCCATGGTCACAGGCACCAGCTAAGTTGGCAGCATCCACCTGCAGAATTCCCTAGGCGAAACATCACTCTGGGGGTCACCTGCAAAATTCAGATCAGAAGCTGGGAACTCCTGGGTCATTCCCTCTCTGTTCCTTGTTTCCTAGAGCAGAAGACATTTGCACAGATCCTCAGGACTCTGTAAAGCCCCTGCAGCCAATCTGCTGGGTCTTTCTGGAGAGAAGGTAGTGAAAGCCAAGTGTGAGATCAGAGCAGACTCCCCTCTACTTTACTTCATTTAACCCTCAACATGAACCCAAGGAAAAAGGCAGTCTTTTCACGCACACACAAAAAAAGCAAGAAGTTTGTGTATCCTTATTAACATGTCTTAATTGCAGAAGTGGTGCAAATAACCACTGACACCAGTGGTTGTAGAGGCAAGGGCTTGTAGAGGCAGGGGCTGGTTCTCTATCCATCTGCTTTTGCAGGGGCTATCTGCCAGGCAGTTGTCTGTGCAAGTTTCCCACAGAGGGACAGAGCCCCATGCAAGGGCAGAGGGAGGGAGAAGAAGAAGGAGGCGAGAGCAGCTGAGCAAGGGGCTTCAGGACCTTTTTAGGAAATCTGTCTCAGCAGCAGTTTGCAAGGGAGAGAAAAGCTGGAAAACTGAGGAAGCATAAAACTCTGGATATTAATTGCTCTGCTGCTGAGCTTTTGCCTCCTCCCTCTTCCCACAGGCTGGAATCAGTCTGTGTCTCTCCGGACTGCTGGGTTTGGGGTATAGCCACTGGATTTGCAATGGCAGTTTTGTTTCTATAGTGGGGTTGGCAGAGACAAGACGCATTCCCCGCTGGACTGGATCATGGCTTATGATCTCAGGCAGGGATCAGCAAAACCCCAGCTCCTTCATAACAGGCTTGAAATGATGCCACGGTTACACATGTTGGGCTGTGAAACAGGACCACGTATCATTGTCTTGCTCCCCAGGCCCTAACACACCCTCACTGTGTGGGAGACGGCGTATTTGGGATATCGAGTTTCTCAGGCGTCTCTCTTCTCCAGCCCAGGTCTCTCCATTAGAAAGCCCTTATTATCTGGGGAAACTGCAAATCAGTGCTGTAATCTATCCAATAACAACAAAGTGGGAGGGAACAGTCTCTAATAAAACAGGAAGCTCTAACATATAATCTGAGGTGTTCATTTCAATCAAGCATGAGCTCCATTGCTCCTTATGGAGCTACTGTAGGACTCAGCTACTACGAAGAGTGAAATTATATAGGAGATGATGCTTGAAAATATGGATAGAAAGAACAGGTGAAATTACACAACTCATTCATCAATGAAACACTCAGGGTCAGAGCTTATTTGAACAGGTCACCAGCTACAACCAAGAGGCTTATGGATCTTGCCCAGAGGAACAGAGCAAGTTAAAACACCAGCAGACAAACCTTACCCACAGAGTTTAATTCCTGCTTGGCCCTGTTTGGAGTTGGCAAGTTAATGGCCTAATCTCTTGTAACAAAATGGGCCAGCTTAAGCATTCAGGAGAGAGGGAAATGTTGTTTATCGCTGCTGAGCTTGCATTTATCTGTATAAATAGGAGCAGGTTGGGTTAAAGACATGCCTCAGTGGAAAACCTAGGGAAATCAGCTTAGTCCTATCATTTGCCCACACTCATGAGCTAGAACAGTAAATGTGCTTATCTGCCCCTCGACAGTATACGTGAGAAAATCTGCCCTATGAGGTGTGCTGCACAGAGCAGCTCTCTGCTCTCCAACAGGAGCCTAGGGAGCCCTAAAATGCCCGGTATGGTTAAGCAAACAAATCCAACTGCTGTGATTAGATTCAGAGGTTGCTGTCCCTCCTTTCCATCACATGGATCATATTTGCAATTTGCTGGATCAGCTTTCTACTGAACCACTCTGTCCCAGCTCAAAGAGAGGACCTCATCAGCGATCAGCAGTAACTGGGTTCCCTCATCTGACCAGGCCCCCTCCAACAGAACAACTGAGCAGCTTGCACCAAGCAAGTCTCTTGTGTGACCTTGTGTCACAGAAAGTGAAGCCACAAACTGCTGACTAGCTTATTAAAAGGATGTGTTAGAGACTCTCTAGCTTACTAAACATTTCCAACAAAGAGCTGTCCCCTGAATTGCTCATAACTTTTCTTCTTCTGCTACCTCCAGGTTTCCATGCCTCCCAATCTAGCAGTATAACTAAGCAATATTTACTTCTGATAACTCCCAGCATCTCCTTGTCTGTTCACATTTACAACCATGTGTTGCCAAATAATTTTGCCCCATTCTCTTCTGCCTCAACTGCATGGTCCAGTCTCTTCTTCCACCAGCTCTGGTGCTCTCTGTCTGTACATACCTACATACATACAAACACACTTCTCCTTTTGGAGAGCTAATTCAGCTTATTCACCTAGCAAAAAGCTTATGGATGGATCTGAGGAGCGCCTTAGTTGATACAAGAGAAACAACAGGAGTGTATGTCCAAGTGAGTGGCAGAAGCAGGCCTGCATCCCTTGTTTGACAGCAAATTGGTGTAACACATCTCATCAACCTACTGGTACACCCAAGCTTACCCCACCTCTTCCAGAATCACCCAATTCAGGCAAAAATCCTTGTTTAAATTAGTTCAAACCAGATCATTTGAGAGTAGGAAGGGACTACATAAGCAGTTATTTCAGGCCACAGGGGGATGCAAGTTCCCAAAGCAGTGACAGTCATGACATGTAGCCGCAGAGAATAATCCCTTACCTTGGCTCAGCTATAGCTGGAATAACATGTCTGATCAAAACCTAAGCCCCAAAATGAAGAGCTAGAGGTACAAGTTTACCTGTCTCACACATCAATCATCATGTCTAGCCACACACTGTGCTGTAGAAGCACCCTGAGAAGCCATCCTAACCCTTGTTGCATCTGTGGATTTGCACACTTGAATTCATAATTGCAGGCTGAGCATCCACTCTTTGAAAGCCAGCCTGTTGTATCTAATTTCAGGCAGTGCCCTGCCTAGCAGTCATGAGCTAGGTGCCAGATAAAGCTGTGCAACAAGGCTATTATTATAGTTAGAGAACAAGAGGCGTTACATGGAAAAGATCTTGGCAGCCCAGATGATGGGATGCAGACATGCATGGGTACACACATGCTGCAAATAATTGCACTTACTGCTAAAAGCTCAGCTTTGCCCACTCCTGCATCAGTGGCAGGAGCTTTGAAAAGATGTCAGATGTTTACAAACCTGCTACATTTGCAAGTTAGCACAGAAAATAACCTCTTGTTCTTTTGAACAGTTTTCCACTTGTTACTGTGATACAGCAGAACCTCAGATCTACACCACCAAACAATTAAAGCAGGGTGCAGAGGACAGTCCTCACCAATTTTCTTATCAGTTAATTAGCACTAAAGATTTTGATACTGTTGACAGAGGTTTTTCTTCTCTTTTTTTCCATTTGATTGGACTTTTATAAGATTTGCAGAAAGATTTGATTAGATTCCTCTTCCTGGAAGAAATGGGAAAGAAGTGTAGCCATGACACTCTCAGTCACAGCTGCAGTGTGCATGGGACTGGGGAACAGAAAGCTTCTGCCTTGCTTGAATTTCTGACAACATTTTTTTTTTTTAAGAAAGAAAGAAACCAAAAAATCCTCAAAACAATCTTCCACCTCTCTTATAGCAGTCTATGAAAAACAACCACCATCCTAACAGAAATTACACCTCTCCTAGCAGAAGGTAACTGAGATGCCCGGCTCCCATGGTCCTTAAAGATCCTAAGTGCTTTTAGAAAAAAACAAGTGTGTGTGATTTAGTGGTGCTGGTGAAAGTCCAAGCACATAAATTCCAACTGCCTCCCAACTATGTCAGTGCCATCAGACAGATAAGGGATCCTTTAAGTTATCTTGCAGTGCCGCAGCACAGTGTGTAAAGGCATCTTCTCTCCAAATTGGAAACAAAGGTGTTTTGATGATTAATGGTGTTTTTATATATGTGCCACTATCCTTTAGTGGGCTCCATGTTGCTCCTCTTGCCAAAATGGTTTCTTTCTGTTGTTAATGGATTTCAATGCAAGCGTGAAAGACTTCCTGTACAAATCAGATTCCTGACAAGGGTCTAAGCATAGCATAAGGTCTGTGCTGGCATAAGACCCACCATTTGTAAAGAACTCCAAGCTGTTTGCAAGAGCAATGCATCATATCAGGTACTTTATTTCTAATAAAGTCTAATTATGTTATTCTTTTCACCAGTGCATTTTCATCCACATCATCAGAGTTAAATCACTCCAAACAAGGTCAGAATATGCTTAGCGCTTTTTATTTAGTTGAAACTGATCAGATGATAGTTGGGGGGGGGGTCCATGTTTCACACAACATGTGTGTGACAGGGGATCAGGCCCAGCCAACACAAGTTTGTGAAAGGCAGATCCTGCCTCACCAACCTGATCTCCAACTATGACCAGGTGACTCACCTAGTGGATGAGGGAAAGGCTGTGAACGTGGTCTACTTCAGTACTTCAGACTTCAGCAAGGCCTTTGACACAGCCTCCCCAATGCCTTCTCCTGGAGAAGCTGGCAGCTCACGGCTTAGACAGATGTATTCTTTGATTGGTAAAAAAACTGGCTGCGTGGCCAGGCCTGGAGAGTGATGGTGAATGGAGTTAAATCCAGCTGGCAACCGGTCACAAGAGAGGGTCCCCAGTGTTGGGGTCACTCCTCTTTAATATCTTTATCAACGATCTGGATGAGTGGATTAAGGACACCCTCAGCAAATTTGTAGATGACACCAAGCTGGGAGGAAGAGTTGGTACTTGAGGGTAGGAAGGCTCTGCAGAGGGATCTGGGTAGGCTGGATTAATGGGCTGAGACCATCCATATGAGGTTCAGTAAATCCAAGTGCCAGGTCCTGCACTTTAGCCACAACAATCCCATGCAGCATGCCCCAGGCTTGGGGCAGAGTGGCTGGAGAGCTGCGCAACAGAAAAGGATCTGGGGGTGTTGGTCAACAGCTGGCTGAGCATGAGCCAACAGAGTGCCCAGGTGGCTAAGAAGGCCAATGGCCTCCTGGCTTGTATCAGGAACAGTGTAACCGGCCAGACGAGGGAAGCGATCGTACCCCTGCACTCGTTGCTGGTGAGGCTGCATCTCGAATACTGCGTTTGGATTTGGGCCCCTCACTACAAGAAAGGCATGGAAATGCTGGAGCATGTCCAAAGAAGGGTAACGAAGCTAGTGAAGAGGCTGGAGCACAGACCTTACAAGGAGTGGCTGAGTTAATTACTCTGGAGAAGAAGAGACTCAGAGGTGACCTGATTGCTCTCTAGAACGACCTGAAAGGAGGTCGTAATGAGGTGGGGATTGATCTCTTCTCCTGAATAACTACGGATAGGGCAAGGGGAAATGGCCTCAAGTCGTGCCAGGGGAGGCTCGAGTTACACATTAGGAAGAATTTCTACACAGAAAGAGTAGTCAAGCATTGGAACAGGCTGCCCAATGAATGGTGGAGGCACCATCTCTGGCAGTGTTCAAGAAAGGTATGAATGAGGTGCTTAGGGACATGGTTTAGCAAGCGTGATGTTGAAGGGCTTACGGTTGGATTCAATGATTTTGAATGTCTTTTCCAACCATAATGATTCTATGAATAATCTTAATGACAATGCGCATGCTTTTTGCAAAAAGAGCCCAATTACACATTTGTACACGTGCCACAGAATGAAGATCTCATTATTATCAAGGTAACATTTACAGGTTGTGTGTTCCAGAGTCTCTTAAAGAACAACCAAGAATTAGCTCCTGCACTGAAGAGCTACAGTAAATTTAAGTTTAAAAAGTGTAGAAGAAAGATGCAGCAGAAAGATAGATAGAGAAAAGACCAGATGACAGTTAAACAAATGGTGATCCTAGAGGACAGAAGACCTAGCACATCACCTACATAACCCTATACGATGCATGAACCTGAATGTCATTGGAAGAATAACTGTCCAGGCCTACACAAGGCCCCTGCATCCATAAGATCAACAAAATAGGAACAATATTTCCTAGTGGCCAAACCCAGTTGTTAAGACAGAGAAAATCAAGGTGGGTATGCCCAGAACTACAGGAGAACTACAGCTGCACAAACAATAGGGCAGGTGGAGCCTGCAAGATCTCTACCAAATGCAGAAAGATTATGCAACTCCATTGCAAATGTTTTGGAAACAGCGTTCATTCTGTTTTCTGTTCAGTCAGCAGGGATTACAGGCATAGTAACACCATCTATCATTTTCGCAAGGAGATAAGGGCAAGGAAGGTGTAGAGCAGATAAAGCATCTCTCCTTTCCCCACCCTCTCACTTCCTCCAGTGCAAACTAAAAAGCCACACAACATAGCTCACATGAGCTCCTCTTATCTATTTAACACAAGGTAGGAGAATGTATAATTAGTTTATTGCTTCCTGCAGCTGTACCACCTGAAGCTCTGACCTATCTCATCAAATATAGTAAGTGGCTGTAAAGATGGACAGGCATGGTCCTGCCTTGCAGAAAAGCACAGCATGGGGGGCTCTTTAGTCAGAGCTATTTTACTATCACCTTTCAGAGGACAGACATAAGAGCCAACATCTAGTGAGGATATTAGTAGATGTCAAAAAAAAAACATTTTGACAAATTTAGCCCTTATCTCACAGAACAAGATACGGAGCTCGTTCACTACACATTTGTTCGAGGAACTGTTTGCAAAAAAATACAATGCAAACCTCTGAGCAGCTCCACCTGGCCTGGCAAATATTTAATTGTTTGTGCTGCATAGAGCAAATAGAGACTGTATATAGTCTATATAAAGGCCCTAACTTCTACCCAATTTTCAGTCACCTAATGAAGCAAACCTCCTAAATTCACTCTATAGTTAGCTAAGAGTAGTACTCAAGAAAAAGATGCTACTAGACAAAATTTCCCACCTGACTCTGTGCCCTTACATGGATTGAATAAACTAACATCTTCCCTGGTCATTGAGGTAGAAGATGACTCTGTACAATACAGATTCACATTCTGTCAGTGTCAGTATTGAAAAAGAACACTGAAATCCATGATGTTGTCTCTTGTAGCGAAAGTGCAAATTATCATAAAGGCGAAGTCTGATTAAGTTTCTAATTGGTTACAGGAAAACTTCTAAACCTTCTACAGAGGATGAAAAAAACATATGTTCAACAGCATTTCCAAAGAAAATGAGTCACTTTCTCCTCAACATCATTCTACTTATATAGGATTTAGCTGATTCCCTACCCTACCATACCTGTAGAGGCCCCACTTTGAAGGTGTTTGAGCAACATGCAGTATATGAACCACCGCCAATATTCACTGAGAGCCTGCTAGCAATTAGCTAATTTATATGTCTGTTTCTCATTAATAAATATCTCAAACTTTTACTAAAATTGTTAGAGCTTATTTAATGGCTCATTGAATTTAGAAACCACACAAATTTCTTATTAGCCATTTCCATCTAAATATTAATGGTAACAGCTCATATAAGAAAAAAGAGGAGATGCAAAAAATGATAAAAAGTAAGGTATTTCCTCAGCTGACTTGGAACAAGATGTCTCCATAACTCTAGCATAAACCAGTGGTGCAACTTAAAGGAAGCTAACAGAGAGACACAACGCAAATCTGTTGATGATGAAAGGAGAACCTGGCCATGTCTTTGCCGGGAGTCTGCATACATTTGAATTCAAGGTTCTTTTCCATGATTAAAGAGTATATTTATAACCACTCACTTCTTTTCTTTTAGGTGTTGTAAAGAGTCTTACAGTCAAATCACTACCTGGTATAAATGTAAATTGTAAATTTATCTATTTTTAAATACAACATAAGCCTAATGCAACATGTTTTCCACCTGCAGACTCAGGTTCTCCAAAACTGAAAGCATGTCAGTAGATGACAAAAAAAGAAAAAAAAAAAAGTCATTGTGCTTTTTTTTTTTTTTTTTTTTTTTGAATAGAATATTCCTGAAGTGTCAAAAGAGCTCTCCTTTCAAAAAGATGTCTTCAAGAGAGCTTGGAAACAAACTGATACAACCTTTATCCTCAAATACTCTAGAGCATCTACATACAAAAGATACTCTAGGGTAGGGACTACAGACTGAGCAGAAATGCAGGAGAGAGTAGTGTTCTGATTATCTGTTTACGAGGAAGAGTGTTCCTGCTGCTAGAATCCTTCAATTCATGTTTTTCTGGACTCCATGCTAGGAATTGGAAGCAAAATCTATTGAGGGCAACAGTCACAGAAGACCGTGAAGAAAGATGCAGGCTCTGAGCGTGGCACCATATCACTTCTGCTCAATTCATGTGCCATGCAAACAGATACAAGACAATTAGGGCCCAGACTAATACTGTTATGCTCAGTTTCTAGATCCAATTTGGCTTGTATCCAGCTGGTTTGCAGCATAGGGAAAATGGACTTGAAAAGTTTCTGACTCACTTACAAATAAATTCTTGAATTTAAGACCATGATCTCCAAAAGTGCTGCCTCACAATACAGACAGCTGTGGTTTTCAAGGTTCTTAATGTTCTGCTGCAGGGCTATGTTCCTCAGTACCAAGAAGGGTAAAACCTGACATCTCTCACTCTTCATCTTAATCATAAACTTAAAAGCTGGATATATTTCAGTTTGTAGAAAAGGGTTGCTGAAGGAAGAAGATGGTAGAAGTGTGCAGAGCCTGCCACTGTCAAAAGAAGGGAACCAACAATGACCCAAAATGATTGGAGGTTTAGTGTTTTCTGGATCTTCCTTTGTTTCAAGGATAAAAGACCTGAGCAGAACAAAGAGCAATTCCACTTAGACCACTATGAAAGCTGGTGTGTAACCGGTTGTGTGCCATATACATAAAGATGACTGGGAATCTACACATAGGATTGACAAATCCTATATTCCCAGGCCTGGGAATTCCCCACTGACTTACTCATCGTGAAGCTAAAGAAAGAGCACAGCTCCAGCCTAATTAGGTCATGAGATATTAGCACCTTTCTTTTTCCTTATGTCCTCCTTTCATAAGGAAATAAAATAACACAGGTCCTACAGATAGTAAGATTACAAAGCCAGTAATTCAAAAGGCACATAATACGAGAACTGAAGTCATGCAAGTGCACATCATCCACATATACATGTAAAGGACGTTCCTTTTCCAGGAAGTTTGTTCTTCACAGCCTCCTCATAACATCCACATATGCACATGCAGAGGACACTCCTTCTCCAGGAAGTTTAGCCTCCACAGTGAGCTCTGAGGAATCCTGCCATGGAAATCCAAGAAATAACAAACCTCCAGGTGTCTGCTCCTCTGATTGAGTTTGCTGTTTATAGAGAAAAATTGGTGGAAAATTCACATGTGAAAGCACACTTTAATGCAAAACATAGTATCCATAGCAAAAGCCTCTCTAAGCCAAGATGTAAACCCTTGCAGAAAAAAAGGCTGTGACATGAGTACTCATGTGCTTCTGAAGACTCTTGCTAAGGTGGGAGGCGGTGGAGAGCAGGTAGCAGGCCTGTGGAGAGTCTTGTAGGACACTGCTGCAGAAGGAATTCTGGAATATATAGAAGTATATATGACCTTGTCTGTGAGTTTCTCAGCTGAATAAGATGAAGGGCATGAAGCAACCTGTTCTTTTCAGATGGGAACCTCAGGCAGGAGAGTGTGATCAGTGAACAAGCTAATGTATGATGTGTTCCTTGGCCTACGCTTTGTTATTTTTGCCAGCTAAAGAACATCTGTAATCAGTTGCCTACAAAATCTACAACACTTTGTTGCATGTATCAATAAGTTTGAGGAAGAAGTCAGCCCACTTACTTTGCAGCTTGACACCAGCTGTATGATACGGGAGAATGTCATGCTGAGATGTGTGATGGTCAGCTCAGCTGAGCTGGCAGTACCACAACTGTTTGACAGATATAATTCCTGGTATCTCTACTGCAGCGTGGCAAGTGTTCCAGCCTTTTCCCTGCCCTCTGTCCTTGTCCTCCACTGCTGCAACTCAGTCCTCCCATGTCCCACAGCTGACTGCAGACTTGATTCAAAGCAGTTTAGTCTCCGATACCAGCCTGGACTTGAGTGTGGAGCTTGGTCCATGCTCGAAGGGGAACATATAGAGTCCACACTGACCTCAAAAGAAAGTCTGAAACATCCGAAAAATAATTCCCTCTCTCTGGAAGAGACAGAACTCTTTTGCACCCCAAATATTTAAGTTACGTACTCAGCATCCCACTAAGTCAGGGTAGGACCTACTTATGAGGCTCCCCCCTCCTACCTATTTGCCCTTTTTTTTTAATGCCCTTTAGCAGTTAAGAATGCCAGCCATTGCCTACCATTGCCTACCTTACATGAAACTACAGTAAAGCTTAGGCAAGAATACTGTCTTCCTATTCTTGGCTGTGGCAACCAGCTTGAATGATGAACTACAGTATAAATAAAAACAGGGAATCATAAGCAGCATACTGAATAACTTGGAAAGAGCATTACTTTTCAGGCTGTCCCTTTATCAGATAGTAAATTAGATACAAAGCCATTTAGCTGAAAGATAATAAGGTTTATGCCATTAATAAGGCAATCTTGTAAAGAATATTGCTGACTTCATTGTCTGTGTTAAGCCAATCTCTACTCGTGAAACCGACCCTCCTCTTGGTCTCATTCTGTAACCTGTGAAGAGAGACGGGACTTTAAAGCACTTCCTTCTCTTTAATATATTTGAAAATGGAGGGAAGCAACAAAACAAAACATACAAACACACAATAAGCCATATTATATCAGACCAAAAGTCCGTCTAGTCCTGGATCCTGTCCGTCAGAAGGACCAAGAACAGACAGAGGGAAAAAAGTGAAGAAGAAGAGAACCATATAGAAAGACTTCCCCAGAGTAGTCTTGCAGCCCCAAGATTTCTGTCTCAGAAACTTCCAGAGTAAGAAGTACCAGGTACTGTTCAGTGCAGGCTGCATATGTCCATCATGTTGTCATTGTGATGGCACTGCCCCAGCATGTTCAGGACTATCTCTGCTCAGCCCTGTATGTACACACATCTGTCTCAGAAACCTGATGAACTAAACAGATAGATTAGTGATGAGAAAGCAGCTGTGATCACTGGGAGAGCTGTGGAAAAAAGAATCACATCTCCTGAATCACAGTCCTTCCCAATACTCTCATTATCTGACCATTGTGGAAAACATGCAGTGCACACACTTAATTCCCTTTATTTTCCTTCTTCAGTCTCTCTGCTATGCAACACCTTGAAAACAAACAGGATAAATCTGTTCCTAACACTTATGGTGATTATTGCTTACTCCTTGTGAAGTTTCATTTAAATCTACACAAAGTATTATTGACATAGATGGGCTTTGCCCTGCTGCTAGCTCAATGCAGACACAAGCAGAGCCCAGCAAAAGTATAAAAGATTGATTTCTTCTCATCTACATTTCATTGCTTCCTGGAGATAGAAAGTAAAGAAAAAAAAAATCTGCATCTACACATCACATTTTTCTGTAGCTTCCCACGTCTGTTGCAAGCAAGAACCTGGAGAGAACTTGTAGTGATCTTGTAGCAACACATAAGTTTCCAAGATTGAAGGGGTCAGCAGACAATAAAAGTGCCCCAAGCCATCTTAATATCTCATTCCTCAAAATACACCCATACAGGGTTGTATATGTGTGTCAAAAATTAGAATTATTACCACAGCTTAAACTCCTGCATTTTTGTCCCTATCACAGATTAGTTTTCAAGCGTGACATGGTCCTTCTAGTTACTTCCCACCTCTGACAGGTTTGGAAACTTTCCATTTTGTCATTGTAATGTTCCTCAGCAAATCTGACCAAACAACACTCTCGTTTCAAAGGTAGCTAGACTTATGTATATGTATAAAAGAGAGAACATAGTACAGCATCATATAGAAGAATAAGATAAAATTCTGGGAATCATGAGAAACGCTTATGGCACTGGTTGTCATTGCATAATGGTTACGTGTACTGCAGAGAGCACTGTTTGTACCTCTGTTAGATTCAGTTTCACTACTGCCATTGAAGGAAGTTTGCTTAAGAATTTAAGTTAAAACCTCAGCCTTTGAAATCATATTTGCTTCTGTGGAAGAAGGAGACCTGCAGCAGTGGATTTCAGGGTACAATTTAAGTGAAGAGCATGTATACAAGTTCTTTAGGGTATGCTTTTTAATGATGTCAAAACTGCCAAAAAGACATAGGAACTTAGAGAAAATACATCTATATAACTTGCAGAATATCTATCTGAAAAAGGATTTCCATCTTTTCAGTTGACAGGCACTGGAATTAAAAAGAAATATAGAAAAGAAAAATAGAAAAGAATGTTTATCCATCCATACATCCTTCTGTTTCCTCTGCTTCAGAAAACTGACCATGTGAAGAAACAAATGTCACACAGAGGAGACAACTTCTCTCTCTGAGCCAGCTGAGCCATTGTACCATTCACCTCAGTGCACAAGTCCGTCCAGACCCATCTCGCAGGGCCCTTGTTGCTACAAATGGAATCTTGCAGCAAATTCTGCATTCTGAAATGTCGCTATGTTATTACTGATAATTATTTGTATTGTGATAGTTTCCCAAAGATCTCCCTTTCCGAATCAAAGACCTCATTGTGCTTGGTAAAATACAGAAGAGCTGAAGAGCTGATAATTTAACAGAACTTACTAGCAGTCGAATTGAAATTCCAGAGATGTTTCTGTTCTTTGGGGCATCAAATCACTTGACTATGAGTACTAGAGAATGAAAAAAAAAAAAAAAAAAAAAGAAAATGCATGCTTTAAGATGCTCTGTATATAGTTTATTGAAAGATTAAATTTTATGTCATCTTTAGCTGTCAGTCTTCCTGAAAACAATATTCCACTATAAGAATAAGTAAACAAGCACTTAAAGGCTATAATGTGCCTTAACGCAATCACTTAAAGTAGCAGCCTCTTGGTTTCCTTGTGTTCATTTTAATTCATTTTTTGAGCTAAGTTGGCCAGGAATGATGAAGATGTTGGGATTTAATTTCATGCCAAATATAATTGGATCAACAGTGCAGTATTTTGTACACAGTTTTAAAAGCATTAAAAAAATAAAGCATAGAAGGGGACTCATATTTTTTAGAAGATGCTAAGTTCAGAAATGCATGTCTACTTAGATCCTGCAGCTCAAGAGACATTCATGTCCACTGTGACATTTTATGCATACCACTAATACATACTCCTTAGTAGTCATTGGACAAAATCTTTTCAAATGAATTAACTTCCAAAATGTTTTTATTAAAGCTCAGACATGAACATACTGAAAGGTTAACTCTGTCCTCTGGGCGAAGGGGGACAGAGGATACCATCATTTAATCATGCTTTTGTTCCTGGGCATGAGGCAGTTTAGCTACTTCAGAAAATGTAGTGTCCCTACCGAAAATTCACAGAGATTTGAAGGCACATACTTAAAGACGTATAACAGTATTTTACACTGAAACACTCCTTGATTTCTCTATTTTTTAGATTTATCTATTTTTTTAATGTCTCTGGTTCTCCACACCATTCCTCACCTGAATGACCCCTGATGTGGCAGTCAAGCCATTAAGATTAAGTATCACAGTAGTAAGAGAATCCAACCAGGCTGTATGTACCAGAAAAAAAATCAGATTTTCTTTGGACTTGTAATGTCTTTCCCCACACAAACTGGGAGTCAACAGCTCAAATTTTAAGTGTGATCTTGATGAAGTCTCCATTGCTGATTCTCCTTTGTCTAAAAGCAGAAACATATCCGATGTCTCTGGCTATAGTTCTTTACTCCTTTACCCTTTACCAGCAAGCAAGACTGCTGTAGTAAATTTACCAGCAGCCAGTGTCCCTCTCCCATGGAAATCCTCACCTGACCTTGCTGAGATCGCTTTGCCAGGAGACTGGCTTCAGCTCAGCACCATGTCCAGCTCACCAGCCATCCCGAGTGAGCAAGAACACGCACTCTAAGTCCCATCCATAATTTAACTTTTCATTCTTCCCTGTTCACATATGCCATTTTCAGACATCAGAAAAGGCTCTTCATGACATTAGCAAATGGCACATCATTCACCATGCATCTTCAGTGCCACTTTAAGCAAACGAGCAGGCTTAACATCAATGACTTTCAAAGCCAGGAACCTTACTTTAGACATCTAAATAGACATGTTGATTCTCAGACTTTCTGAGTACCAGTTTTCCCATTGATGGCATATATTTTTGCAGCATATTATTCACGTAGTAAGCGTCCCAAAGAAGATCCACTCCCTAGTAAACAACAAAGGAGTATAGATCACATGAATCTGTTAGCACTTTATTTAGCTACCTAGCCACAATCACACACATTTAAACTAAATTACTGTTTTCTTTAGGGTCAAGTGCAGCTGCATTTTTCCTTCTTTTTTTTTTCTAGCTAATAATTTGTCATTCTAAATACTTGTGTTGGTGTGGTATGAATTTGGGAGATTTCATCTTCATGGGTTAGGTCAGAATTAGACTAAAAGTTAAACTTAGGAAATTCTTTCCACTAACATCCCAGAGATGACTTCTAATAAAAGAACAGGTTATATGAATGTTCTTAAGAGAGCTTTAATTTAGATTATTGGGATTACATTATTTATTCAAGAACTAGATACACTAGTTTCACTTGAAACTTGTATTTTCCCCTGAGAATATCAAAATACAGACCTTCTCCGACCTCTACAAGACCACAGTGTTACCACTGATTTAAAACGTAGCTTTGACTAAAATGTTCTGGACCCTGTGAGAGATATTTGGGGTTCCAGGGATTTCAAGTCCTTCGCAGTCCAATAAAGGAAGTGGAATTACCAAGAAAGGATAATGATATTGCTCCTTTCAGTAAATGCGTTGAAATCAACTGATGAAAAGCACTAGATAAGAGCAAGAGGTACTATCTATGCCAACACTCAAATCAGGCAGTCTGATATCGACTCTGTTTATTTTTATAGTGAAGTATATTAGACTGCCAAAAGGACACTTCATCATCTATAATAAATATTCATCTACGTGTATCATGCACTTGAGCTGCATGAACGATGAGATCAGAGTGCAGAAATGAATGAGAAACTCATAAGATAAATGCCACCTTTCAATGTTGTTGTTGCAGATAAATTGCAGATAGATATAAACATAGTCAATTATTTCATGAAAGTATTCCTTAGTTCAACATAAGCTGTTCTGTGTGGCTGAGCTAAAATCCTGAACTTCATCATTTACCTTTCATTAAGGAATGACTGGAAAAAGGAGTATGAAGTTCCACTAAATGAGCATAATTATGAATGAACCTCATCACTTTCCCAGAACCAAAGTTTGTATGCTATGATGAAGACAAAATCTTTATAAATCTTTATCTGAGTGTACTAAATAGCTGCATTAACTACAAAAGACATATTTTGATTAATATTAACAGAGCATCTGGTATATAAAATCAATTTCCACATGTAGTAGAAATCCAGCATTCATTCTGAAGCACAGTAAAATATGTTTTCTGTGACTGAGTTATGGTAGAAAAGGCAACTGAAATTTATGAAGCTTTAGCTTTGCTGATATTCTGGGTAAACAGAGTTTATATTTGCTAGTTTTGGACTAAAGGAACATATGCTTAAACTTTTTTATTGTTTTCCTTAGTTTTCTTCAGGAATGAAATATTTTTCCTGGAACAGTCTTTTATTTGCTTTTAAACTGTACAGTTACTCCATGAATATTCAACTGCTTTAGATGAGCTACATGAAAAAACTGTAAATGCAAGAACTATATTTTGTAATACACCTATAGAGGCAAAGTTGCAAAGTTTGAGAGACTGTATTTCTTACGTTCTACCAAACAAAACAATACAGAAAGAAAATATGCTGTTGAAAAAAAAAATCATTAATTTGTGAGTGATAATTCTAAAAAAGTGTTTTGTGATAATAGGAAGCCACATCTGCTGTCACCCTAGCCTTATCTCTCTATTTACAAGACCATGGCTTAAAAGTCACACCACTCCAATCACAACTTTCAGTTCTTTTTTTCTTCTAACTAGAAGTTTGGTGTCATCTTGGCATTAAAACCCAGACAGCATCCATCCATTTATTCATATGTCTTAAGGGAATAAACTTGTGGCATTTAAATAAGTTACTGTTATTGCCCTCCTGGCAGAGCTGAGATAACCACCCATACATTGCAGCTGCTCCATCGCAGTTGTGAGGGATCGCAGGTAAGGCACCTAAACACCTCAGGTAAGGCACCTAGACGCCTCAGGTAAGGCACCTTGCAGCTGCGCCAGCAGAAAGACAGGACACCATGCACTTATCCATCCAACTCAGTGCTGCACTTGCCCATTCCACAGCGTATGTAGCTCAGGTGCTTATGTTTGCTGCATCCAACAGCATGATCCAAAACCTTCTAGATCCAGTTGCAGCACTGGCATTAGCTAAGGTCTGAGCTTTAGATTATCCCTGCTTTTTAAGTATGTACAGAACCTCTTCTGGCTGTGCTTATTCACTTCAGCACTAAAATGTATTGCATGTGTTGCCTTCAGGGCTAGAGCTTATTACACTGTGAATAAGTGTTTGCAAGATCTGACACAAGGTTTTCTGACTTGTGTCTCTGAACGAAGAGCTGGCCAATTTCTCCTCTAGTTTTACTGAATTGTGGGTTGATGAAATATAGGAGAATAAACAGAGATGCTGTTCTCTTGAAAGCCACTACATCTGAAATCTGGCAGGCTGCAGTACATTATACTACAAACCACAGGGTCATAATGTCTAAATACATCGTATATAGAAAATACTTACCAAAAGTAAGTATAGTCAGCATTTGCAATAAATAACAGCTAATAAATAGTGAAAGCATTACATTCTAGGATATAGCTCCTGTGTCTTCCATTATTTAGTAATTTATTATAAGAAATCCATTGACCTTTCCAAGCTTTCCCTTCCCCCCTCCTTTTTTTTATGAAGCAAGAACCTTAATTATGCTATAGCTTTTTTTATTGAGCAACATTAGCATACAAATAGGCCATCAATAACCAATTACAATCTCTATCTCCAAAAGAAGAGAGCTACAATATTGTGTGATTATCCACACATACACCGAAGCCCTTAAAAAATCACAACTGAATAAAACAGGAATATACAGGAAAAACAGACAAAGATAGATGGATAAATTTCAGGCTAAGCTTTCAGGCATGGAATTTAAAAAGGTCCTTCTTATTCATTAGCCAAATATGAGTCTATCAAAATAACCCTAGTTTTCTTCAGACTGCCCTACCAATGACTCCAGAGATTAAAAATCCGTTCAGAACTCATGTTGGTAACATTTATGAATTTTATTCAAGTGGAAACTATCAATTGTGTCAGATGGCACTAACTTATGTCTTAAGCAACATTTGACTTATTGCCAGTGAAACACTAAATCTGCTTTCTTCTCTTTCATATTAGGAGAACTATATGGGAGAAAGGGTTATTTGTTGCATTTATCACCGTAAAACTACATTTGTGCTAAAGATGAATAATAAAACAAGTGTCGTAATAGTTTTACTGTAAGTACCATACACTGCTACTGTGACTTTCATCTAAGATCTGGTTTAAACTTGAACCTGCACTCATTTAACTAAAGATTTTATTTTAAATCTTTTTAGCTGAATCAGTTCTACTTCCTATACCAATGTTCTAAAATTGACTTCAAATGTAAATAGAGGGTAAATCAATTTCAAAATGTCCACACAAAATATTTCCACATGCTTACCTAACATTTAAACCTGTTTAATATTAACCTATTTATGTCTAGACATATGGCCAATCAGCCAAAGCAGTTTTAAAAGTCACTGGCCCTCCAATGAAATTCAGTAATTAACCAGCAGCTGCAGAGACTGCCACCATGGTTGCCCATCATCAGTGGTTGCTCTCCTCAGCAAAGACTAGAGAGCTGATTATGCATCCACTCAGCAAAGTAGTGTCAAGCCCACTCCTTTAGCTTCATCTGCCTTTCTGTTTGGTTTAACTTGTGGACTTCAGCAACCTCACACCATTCTATCATGTTCACTGTAAAGGTGTTGCTTTCTCAGTCATCCAGGAGGATTCAGAAATGTTCCTCAATTGCAGCTTCCCTTTCTCTTAATTCCAAACCACCCATCTCCCGCAGGTTTCCTCCAGTTTAGGAACGACATAAGCTGCTCAAGTGCCAGGTGTTGTCAGATGATTGCTGTGGTTTTAAGATATTACATGATGTATCTAGAGAGTGACAATTACATTTTAGCACCACTATTCTCTTCAGTTCTTGTAAAATCTTAATGTTATCCTTCTGGCATTTTAGTGCTTTACCACTATACATGACATATCCTGATGGTATTTTTCAGTGGTGTTACTGTTAACAATACTGCAAAAGACCAGAGAAATGTTCTACACACTGTATCAGCACAGCAAAAGAGCCTGAAAAAGGCTTGAGGCCAGCTGTTCAGAAGAGCAGCTCCGTGACACATTGCCAGTACCCAGGTGCAGAATGGTTCTCCCAGCCTTCCCTCCTTACCCACACACCAACAATTATCTTGGGCTACCTCTGACACCTTTGAGCCATTGGGGCAGTTAATGTCTCTAACCCAATAGAAACGATGCTGTGGAGGGGGAAGCTAACCATTATTAATAGCATGATTACCATTAATAGCATTATTACTATTATTCCTGTGCCACCTGCTCTAGATGACCCTGCGTGTGCAGAGGGGTTGGACTAGATGATCTCTAGAGGTCCCTTCCAACCCTAAGCATTCTATGATTCTATGATTCTATGACTATTAATACCATTATTTATAATATCATTTTAATATTATATATAAAATGTAATTATTTAATTGTAATTATATTTCTTTTATTTTATTATATATTAGTATGTATTTATAATACAAGTTACTATATAATTAATACAATTATTTAGTGAGCTGAATGAGGTCACAGAAAGGATCAACCAGGATCAAGGACATAGCCAGCAGCAGAAGAGTGACACCTGACCTTCTGGAAAAGGGCAAGTCATGGCCACCAAACTTTAGCTTCCTCTAGCATGGTAGGAAGCTTCCTGTTTCTCCACTAGTTTGCTCAATCTGTTCCAGCATCCTTGATGTCCTGAGTGTTTGAGTGCCCAAGTGGTAGTGCCTGGGGAGTGCTACAGGCACAGCCATCTCGTGTGATGAAGGATTTTTTCATACTCAGACTTGCCCTCTGCTTTTCTTTGTTATTTTGGAAAATTCATGGAGAATATGACTGCAAAAAGACCAAGAGGTCTCAAACTTTCTACAATAATGACAGCTGGGAATTGTTCTTTGATGGGTGGTTCCATTAGGTGATTTACAATGTACTAACAGATTGTTCACCCCTGGTTAGCTGCAAAAGGCTAGGAAGGAAGGGGGATTTTCAACCCAATTTTCTGATAGTTTATTTTACATTTCTGGATCAAAACATGAGTCTTCCAAACCAAAATTCAAATATTTCAATTTAAATATTGCTGTATTGTATATTTTAAATTAAATAGTTTCAATTAAATAGTTTAACCGAATCTACTCCATTCTAAATA
The DNA here is from genome assembly GCF_059628265.1 of Tinamus guttatus. Lineage (NCBI taxonomy): Eukaryota > Metazoa > Chordata > Aves > Tinamiformes > Tinamidae > Tinamus > Tinamus guttatus. The sequence goes on from NW_028289484.1 coordinate 39,989, forward strand.
AAAAGCATAATCAAAACCAATATTTTCAAAAATATATATATAATAATATAACTTGACAGGTAATCTTCTAAAAAATGTGAGAAATTCTATTTACAAGTAGATTAATTTTAACAGTCTGCCTCTAACACTGCACAAACATATATCAAAGCAAAAATTTTGAAGGTAATTATTTCCAAAACATATTCAACATATTTCAAATCAATAACCTAGCCCAAAAGCTACTATCCTAATTGTTCTGTGTTTTTAGAATTGCTGACCATTCGCACATAATCATAAATACAGACTACATCACCACAGCTGTTATTAAAATGGAGATAAGTCTTAATTAACCACTTGTGCATTTGTAAACAAATAAACTAAATCATACCTCTGAATTTCAAGGGAGAATAAATTCACATTGGCTTGAGATTTTCTTTTTTAATTTCTCCTTTATTAAAAATTACAGGAATAGCATGTCTCCAATATGACAACAATAGATTTTAGCTGCTTTTTAAAATTCATCTCTGTGATTTAAATGAGGGGAGAAGAGAACAAATGCCCATTCTTAGGCCTTTCTTCCTAAAACTGAGAAAAAAATGAGCCAATAACGAATTGCTCATTGCGGGTCTGTGTGGTCATTCCATACCTGCAGCAACCTCACCAATCCTTGAAGTTCCTACCATACTTCTAAGAAATAAAATAAAATGAAGAAGTTGATCTAGACCATTGAGACCACAGCTCTGATGCTATCTTGTCTTTACTGAGTACTATTTTGAGAAATCTTCAGCTTGCATCATTATTTTGTAGCAGTTCAGAAATTCTGATGTGACCTATGCTAGCGGCTCAAAATCCTCACGGACTTCAGAAAATATCTACATACTCAATTTCTCTAAACACTAGATTCCACATCAATATTATTGGTAAGTTATTTTTGGGTTATTTCAGTAATATTTTTATTTCTCTTAATACTAGGTCTGTACAGAGTAATCTTCTAGTTTTATTTTAAGTTAGCAAAAGATACGAGAGAAGTGATCAGTTTTATGGTGGCTCAGCAGCTCTAAATTCATGAAACCACTTTACAAAGTAAAAATCAGATTACGTGTTGTTGTTGTTGTTGTTGTTGTTGTCGGGGGTGGTTGGGTGGAGGGGTGTTGCTTGTTGCTAAGGCTGCTTTTGGTTAACCAGCTCAAGGCTGGTCGAGGAGGGTTGGGTTAGGAATTATTTAGGCAAACTAGACATCCGTAAATCTATGGGCCCAAATAGGATACACCCAAGAGTGCTGAGGGAACTCAGCCACTCTCCATTATCTTCAAAAGGCCATGGATTGCAGGGAAGGTGCCTGAGGACTAGAAGAAACCAATGTCACTCCAGTCTTCAAAAAGGGCAAGAGGGAGGACCTGGGAAACTACAGGCTGGTCAGCCTTACCTCCATCCCTGGAAAGGTGATGGAGCAGCTCATCCTAGAGACCATCTCTAGGCATGTCAAGGAAAAAAAGGTGATCAGGAGCAGTCAGCAGGGATTCACCAAGGGGAAGTGGTGTTTGACCAACCTGACAGCCTTCTACGATGGGATGACTGGCTGGATGGATGATGGGAGAGCTGTGGATGACTTGACTTCAGCAAGGCTTTTGACACAGTCTTCCATAACATCCTCATAGGGAAGCTCAGGAAGTGTGGATTAGATGAGGGGACAGTGAGGTGGACTGAGAACTAGCTGGTTGTCAGAGCTTATAGGGTGGTGATACAGGGGGTCGAGTCTATTTGGAGGCCTGTGGCCAGTGGTGTCCTGCAGGCCTTAGTACTGGGTCCGATACTGTTCAGCTTGTTCATCAAAGACTTGGACGAGGGCATAGAGCGCACCCTGAGCAAGTTTGCGGATGATACCAAACTGGGTGGAGTGGCCGACACTCCCAAGGGCTGTGCTGCCATTCAGAGGGGTCTAGACAGGTTGGAGAGTTATGCAGAGAGGAACCTCATGAGGTTCAACAAGGACCTGCGTATGCAGGGGGGTTGGACTAGATGATCTCTAGAGGTCCCTTCCAACCCTAAGCATTCTATGATTCTATGATTCTATGACAAGGGCAAGGTCTTGCACCTGGGGAGGAATAACCCCAGGCACCAGGACGGATTATGTACGGGGATAATGTAAAGAAGATGGGGCCAAACTCTTCTCAGTGGTGGCCAGTGACAGGACAAGGGGTAATAGGTACAAATAGGTACAAATTAAAACATAGGAAGTTCCACCTCCATATAAGGAAGAACTTCTTTACTGTGAGGACAGCCCTGGAACAGGCTGCCCAGAGAGGCTGTGGAGTCTCCTTCTCTGGAGATCTTCAAAACCCACCCGGATGCCACCCTGTGCCACGTGCTCTGGGTGTCCCTGCTGGAGCAGGGAGGTTGGACTAGATGATCTCGAGAGGTCCCTTCCAACCTCAGCAATCCTGTGATTCTGTGATTCATCTAGAATTAAGACACTCAAATGAGGGTGCATCTGGGTGTTTCCTTCCATGGAGGAGGTGATATTGCTAATTCTATATGCTTAATCTAATGGTATATAATGGCTAATGTATATTCACTGAACTAAAGTCAATATCATCAGATTGTATTTGATGCTGTTATTTCCAATGGGGAAAAAAAAAGCCACTTCAAAATGCAATGGAATATCACCTGGCCTAGAAGTTTTCCCTTGTGACAAAGCTATGTCCTATAGGACATACGTCCTATAGGAGGCCAGACTATACCCTGAAACCTCTTTCGAGTAACATTAACTACAAAATTAAATTTGTGTCAAAAAATTCTGATTTTCATAATACGTTTTGTTTTCTTAAAAATAAAAAACATATAAAAAATGTATTGCACCCCTTGGCTGCAATATTTTGTGATTTTTTGTTGTTTTTAGGAGAAAGTAGACTTTTAGTGAAATCTCAAGCTTAACATTTCAGAGGAAATTATACAGTCTTTGTTTCATCAAAGTTTCTGAACTATTTCTCTTTTCCCAAGTGATGTCTTTGAATGTGCTGTAGAAGTTTACACAAAGGTATTTTCATATTTGTTGTAATATCAAAATATTGATATACGTATCCTTTCCCAGGAAAGATAAAAATACTAGCCAATCATTAACTAAAATATTGAAGCAAGATTAGAAAACAGAGAACATTTGGTTTTCTTGAGATATGCGGTTCTAATCTTACATGGATCATTTCACTCAAGGTTTTTTTTTTAATCAGTGAAGTGAGATGAGGTGTAATTTTGGCTTTGTAATGGGCTGACTGTTTAATGATAGTAGGGAGAGAAAAGCTGCTAAGCTTTCCAGTGAGATGCAGTTTGAAGTATATGTCTTTACTATATTATTTACTAGAACTTTTACACATTGTATACCTAACAGGTTTGAAAAACAAAGAAAATGACTCGGGAAAAAGAAACATATATTAGTAGGAATTTCTTGCTTATATGAAATTCAGCCATGTATGTTTACCTCATATACATATATCCATGGGGCAGATGTTGCTAGATTAAGTTTGAAAAAGTTACTGCAATAAGCTCGCAGATAGAAATAGCCTATTTTATCTTAAAAAAAAAAAAAAAAAAAAAAGAAGACTCAGACTGTCTTTTCACCTCTTTTCTACCAGAAAAAAAAAATAAAAGTGTAGGGAAATGCCATTAAGGTCAAATAAGACCAAAGGAGATACATAGAAAAAAATCAAAAATACATATTTTAAATAGTTATTTGAATGAAAGATGTTGAGGGTAAAAAAAAAAAAAAAGTTACTTGTTCCTTCTCATTCACTACCCCTCCTTCCTGCCTGGCAGAGCAGTACAATCCACCTATACTTTTTTTTTTTTTTTTTTTTTCCCCTGCTGCTTTGTCCATGGCACTCCTATGCAATTTTCCTTGGACCAAAATTTGCTGAGTGGTCTTAACTTCCCGGAAATTATTGATTTTAGGGGGATTCAGCACCTCTAAATAGCAGCTATCCCTTGGTTATTGGATCCATGACCTGAGCTTGCTCATCCAGGAGCCAGAAGAACCTGGTGTCTGGTGCAGGGTGGGAAGCAAGGATATCCACAGCTGGGGGCAAGAGAAGAGCCCCTCTTTTCAGAGAGGGGACATGGTTATGTGGAATCATTGCAATGTGAGAATGTATTTTAGGCAATGCGTCCTCTGCAAGATAATTCCTGGATGACAGCACATCCCAGAATTGCTCTCTAGAGTATCATCTTGCTGAACGTTTTCTTTCTACATTAACTATGTGGAGAATTGGCATACTAAAATGAGCTAGAGATATCTTCCCACAGGGTAACCAAGACCCCCCTCAGTCCTGGAATAGATGTTAAAGGAAAGTCTGTGTTGCCTTTATCTAGCACACGAATTAGCTCAAATGATTTGGCAATCAGTTAATTTTGGAAGAAAAATTCACATCTGCACATGCCCTCAGCGAAGATCAGGTTTCTTTTTTTTTTTTTTCTGATCTTTCTCTCTCCACACTTTAAACTCCCCCATACAAAAGCAAATCACCCTTTAGCAGTCCACAGCACAGAGCCTGCTGCTGGCGTGTAACCCAAACCCATAACAACATCAAGAAGCAGTTGCTGCTCTGCTATCGTAAGAATCTTGTTCAGCTTTCGGGCTGGGTGGCTCCCTCACCATTTTCACAACAGATTATCCAGGCCAATGAACCATTCACTTTTGGAGCAACAAATTAAGAAATCACAGAGAAAGGCAAAATGCCACCCAACCACCTGTGAGGAATTATTTTAATAGTTTAGTAAAGAGATTTATTAATTTGCAATACTGTAAGAGAGATTGCTGTTTGCAATTAGCTTTATATCTTTAAAATGTTTCTAAATAATACTTATTAGGGATTTCACCCCACTCACACCACCATTATCTCTTAGGTTTAATATTTTACAAGCTGCGGAAAACTGTGGGTATATATTTAGAACATCAAACAAGATATTAATTTTCCCACTATGGAAATAAAGTCTGCATGTAGTTTGTTTCCTACAACATCTCCTGGGAGAGCTCAACACAAAGCGTGTGTTTTTGAGTTTGCATTCCTACAAGTTAGAAGGCCTTGCTGAAAAAAAAAAAAAAAGGACAGATCATTAGTCACTGAGTGACCAAAGTAATAAATACCACTCCAGTCCCCAGAAATGGAAGAGAAATGGAGAAAAAAAAAAAAAAAAGAAGGACTGGGGGCAGAATTCCCCTAACCTGATATGATGATTTATTTATCAATGTATGTGTCTGTATCCAGCAAGGCCACATGAAAATGTCTTTATAGCTAACAGAGTTAGATATACAAATTAATGAAGACAGTAACACAATTCATCTTATCCCGAAACAGATTCCTCATTCTGTTAATGGCCTGAATAGCTCTACTTTGACTATAATAGAAGCTTATAATGCAGACGTCTAAAAGTGATGAAACTCACCCTGATCCTGCAAGGTGTTCTCAGCTCTGTAGCCTGGGACAAACTCCACTGTGGTCCCTAGACAACAAAGTTCACTTTCACATCTGTGTTTAACCCAAAACTTCTCCCTTTGGAAATCTTAGAAGATACCTCTAATGCATGCAGCAACATCTGAGAGTGAGATAGCGTATGTAAGACTATAGGTATGAACCTCTTTTAATCCTCAGAAGCCTGCAATGCAACAGATTTTCTTTTAATGCCTAAGAGATTGCACTGGGTGTGATAACACAATAAAATTCATTTGCCCGAAAAAAAAATAATGAAAAATATAGTGTAGGTTACAAGACATAGTAATACGCCAGCTTGGCCATGACCAGCCTAACAACTTATACAGAGCCTTTTCAGAAATGAACCAGAAGAACAGAGGTATAATTTACCTGTAAATACACCATTGCCCAGCATATACAAACTCCATGCTGGCGCATCATCAGGATTTGGAAGAGGTCAGATTATTTACCTCTATCCAATAGTTTAAGCATCAGACAGCTGATTAAAAAAACAAACAATCAAACAAAAAAACATGATGCCATTTGCGTATCTTACTGATGGTTAGCCAGAAACCTCCTTGCTACACTAACCTATATGACAGTCGGTCAAAGAAGGAGGTCTTCACCAACTGTTTCCGGCACAAGGGCAGGGCAGACAGTTAGAGGTTTTATCTGCTGAAGCTATCCACCTAGATCTACTTGTGACCATGGCTCAGAGCCCCAAGGTCCATGGAGGGCTCAAATTTGGGACAACTAGGGAGCATAAGCAAAAAGGGGCGCTGATCCCCACAGGTATTAACCTCTTCACTTTGGCAATGCCTCATACTCCTAGTTTGAATATGAACTTTATTTTCCTTCTCAAGCCATAAGTTGTGCCTTTATCAAATTTTGTTGTCTTTATCAAATGATGTGAGTGACCCTAATAAACTCCTCCCTTGCCCAAACCCATGAAGTGTTATATATGAAAGCAAGAAATCACTGTCCAGTTGAACTCAACTACATTTTTTTATTCCATACTTACCAGGAACAAAGACACAAGAATTTCAGAGACATGAATAAATCTGTGATTCAGAACTTGGATCTTTAGAACTTGCTACCTGCTTTCCAACACTGCTTTCCACAGATTTCCTGTGTAAGTTTGGGTGTGGCTTCTCTGTGCCCTATCCTCTCTCCTCCCCAGGAAAATGAGAGCAGCACTTCCCTATCTTAGGTTAAATACATCAAAGATCAAGATGTACCCACATATTTTGGCAATAAAGTTGCAGCAGTATCTCAGATAGATAGATAAAATCTCCAGCAAACAAAATACTGGATTATTTTAAAAGAATATTTTTTTCAGTTCAATCAGGCTAAAAGAATGATATGCATTATACAAACAGGTTTTCTGATTTAATTACCAGGGTTTCAAAGTCCCCTCCTGTACTTAACACTCATGGTTATGGAACTTGTTGCCAAGCAATTACCCTTTAAATGTGCTTTAATCCATGCCGATCATTTCCCAGAGTTGATCATTACTGCAGACTTTAATTGCTTTTGTTGGCTTACATGTTGCCGGAGTTCAAACAGAACAGATTAACGGGAGGCTGCCAGCCGTGAAACTCTTTGAAAAAAAGGCGGGAATCTGAGTTAAGAATGTACTTTATTTCAAGGACTTCCCAGAAATTATGATTCACACCTATATTAACCCCAGTAAAGACCTACAGGAATCAGATTCTGATCTCACTCCTATCAGTTTTATAGCGGTACCAGCCATCTGTGTTGTGTGGAGTTGCTACATTTATATGAGCATAAGTTGATATAGAATCTAAACTTCAGGAAAAAAAAAAGAAAGAAAGAAAAGAAAAAGAAAAACAAAGAAAAGAATTAGGGAAAAAATGAAAGAAGGCCAGAAACATTACCTCCAGACTGAGTAAAATGCAAGACAACGAAGATGGGTGCATGGAAATTACAAGTCTCCATCAATAGTAGAGGCTCTCACACACTGTCACTCCTTGTGCAGCTTGGATTTTTAGGTTGTTAGTAGGGAAGGGTGTTTTTCTCCCAGTCCTGAACACACAGTGTGTTTCCTATCCTTTCAGATCACGTCGTTTACTTTAAGGAAGCTGCCAGGTGCAGCAGGAAGCTGGGTTGCGTCCGTGATAAAACCAATCTTTTCCTTCAATAACATGGTTTATCTGTTAAGTGAAACTACTTTTAGAAGAGGTTTAGTATGTTTGCAGCATCCCTCCTGGTAATGACGTTAATGCGTCCGATACGGCTGATGCAGTGGATCATTCACCAGGAGCATCTTCCTCTAAGCACTAGCCGTATTTGCAGCCATTCAGCACTATCCCATCTTGTGCAAACTCAAGCACTTCTCTGTTTTTCAACTTGTTTTCCACATGAATATCAGAAATGCCCACTATGTTTCTCTGCTGCCAGTGCACATTCCAGTTTATACAGAAGAAAGAGGGAAGTTTTGTCCACACAATACATTTTTCTTCTCTCCCACACCTTCATTATCTCTTGTCCTTTGTATCTCAGGAACACCTAGAAGCTTTGGCAGTCTACCAGTGCTTTCACCAGTGCTTGGTATTGTACTAATACATGGCAGTCTCAGGCTGTCTAATCACATTGGTATCACAAAGCCTTAGCAAAGGAGTGACAACATAAATGCTAAGTACATCCAGGGGCATACGCCATGTACTTTGGAATAGCCAAAATCAGGAAAGAATAAAATGAAGGAAACTAGATGAACTTCCCATAGAAGTATAGTGAGGGATATGTGGATCTGCAGTGTGAGTGGTGGCCCACCATCGTCATCACGTGACAAGATCATATTTCTGCATATTAAGAGGAGCAACACATTTGTAGGTGCTGCAAGTTACAAAAAAAAAAAAAAAACTCAGTCATCTCGTCACATTTACTCACAGCACTGCCATCAGAAAATAAAATATATATATATATTTATTTAAAAAAAAAGGAACTGACTTTCTCAAAAATTGATGTTGCAGTGCCCACACAGCAAAATCAGACACCAGAGCAGTCCTAATCTCTACTTCAGGACACTTGAAGAGAACTTTTCAAGAAGTTTCGATATGCGTAACCCCCATGATCTCAGGACAAAGACTTGAAACTAGAAGCTTTGTAAGCAAAAGGCTGCATCCTGCACACAAGTTGGCTAGGAGAGCTGGGTCTCCTAAGTCCTTCTCTTCCCTCCTTCCTAGTCTAGCTAAATTGATGTTCTTAACCATGGCTGCCATTTACAGCAAGAACAAGATTCCCAGTTTTTGCTATTCTTAGTTAAAGCCTTCATTCAGAGGTTATTTAATCAGATATTTCCTGAAAGGAATGTGCAAGTATAAGTAAAATAGCATCAGTGAGATAGCTAAATCTTTCAGATAGATTTTTAACCTAAGTGAACAAAACTCCAGAGATTCATGTGAAATCGATCATGCACATTGTGCCCCTTATCAGAAATATAACTGCAAAGCCAGAAGTGAAACTAAACCGTAAAACCTTCTCCTTTTATCCATTCACTCAAATACCTGAAGAAGGAGATACAATTGTACTAAGATATCCTCCACTCTCCAGTGCAATAAACACAATATTTAACAAATAGCCCTGACGGGGATATTGCTACTGTGGAAATTATTTAAACTGAACTAAACGACAAATAAAAGAGAAGTTTTTGCAAGCTTTCACAGTTCTCTAAGGAAACAGGAAGAGGCTGGGTTATCTGGGAAGTCTGAGGGAGAAATTAGGGCAGACTTTTTCAAGGATCTTCACATAAGCCTCAAGAAAGAATATTTTAATCAATGAATTCATGACACAGATGGGAGGCCCGTTTACAGAGCAGGACATAATATACAGGAAGAAATAGATAACCTTGAAAAATAGAGATGGAGTGAAATTCCAATTTGCACTAAATGTGAAGTCCTATGTCTGGGAGGTAACACCGCTAATATTTATCACAAACTGAATCTTAAGGAAGACAGAAGAAATCACTGGGCATGCAGCTGGTCAACAGCTGCAGGTCAACATCATGTTATAGAGATGAAAAGAGAGAATGCAATCTTAAACTGTTATTGGATGAGGCACTTCAAACAAATAAATAAATAAAGATCCCACATAGAACTTTGACTACAATTCTAGTTATGGACTTTCAAAATAAAATAGGGATGGATTAAAAAAAAAAATAGTAGGGTAATCCGGGAGAACTGGAAAGTTATCAAATAAGAAGGGCACTGAAGTATTTGGCTTGTTCAGCCCAGCAAAACAGACTGAGGAATACAGTTGTTCTACATATAACTATGGGATCAAAACTGGCATATGAAAAAATGTATTTAAGCTGAAGGACATTGTTAATTCAAGATGCAGTAAGCACACATTAACAATAAATACAAGTCAGTTTTGAAAATAGAGAAAAAAAATCTATCTATCAGAGAGTAATTAATCTCCAGAGATTTCCATAGGAAAAACCCCAAAGTAGATTTATGGTGGAAGATGATAAATTTGCAAAAGACACTTTTATGATATATTTGTCTCCAATGGGATGGGAACAGGCCTGATGAACCAGGAGCTCCCTTCAGTCTCTGTGGCTGAAATAAACAATATGTACCCTTGTACAAAATGTAAAACTTATTATTCTTGTGCCCTCAGTTTGAATATTTACAGGAGATTTAAATAGTTCCAAAATTTAATGTTTCACTAATATGTATATGACATATTCTATGATACGACATATGACATATTCATGTATATGCCATATTCATGATAACTTCTATACTACATATTTGGTTAGTCTTAGTTTTTTCCATGTGGTTTATGCAGATATTTTTTCTTGTGTTTGTGGGATCTTCCAAATCTGAGATGAAAAGCACCTGCACCCAGACATCTCAGACTTCACTGCTGGCTTCTGCAACCACAGTAGAGTTTTGTTGTGGTGCGTCAGTTGGACATCATTTTTTTAAAACACACTAGTACATCCAGAAACACAAATTGAGAAAAGTTTTGGGAAAATCTAACAAGAAATAAAAATATTCACTTTGGCTGAATGAATGGTATAAGATCTTGCTACAGAAAATGGATTATTTTCCTGCAGAATTTAAAGGGACACTCCCTAGAAAGGCGTGCTACAAGAAAAAAAATCTACAGAAAGAAAAACAAAAGTTAACAGTAGTCAATAAAGAGTTATCCTGCAAGCCACAGAAAGGATTCTCCCTTCAGTAGATATGCATCAGCAGACCTAAGGTGCTGTTCCTCCTGTCTCATTGCACATCTAGCACTAGGGACAGAGCTGTGTATATCTTCCTTCAGTTTGAACTGTATTTCCAGGAACAGCAGTGCACCTGTTTTGAGGGACCTGTCCCTTGCAGCTGGTAGTCCTTGCTCTCCAAGACACAAAACGCAGCTAAAGCTCTTCTCGTGTCTGAAGTATCTATCTACTGCAGTTATGTACTGTACATGTAAAACATAACTGATGGCACCATTTGGTTTCTTTTACGGCTCTGGCATAAGAAAAACAATTATTGTCCATTTTTCTGTGACCTGTCATTTTTACGGTGCCAGAGCAAGGTTTTATAAGTATTATCTCTCTTTGCGCATTAAATCGAGGATTTGTGAGGTTAAAAAAATGTGGGGCTGGTGGAAAAAAGGCAAAGGAATTTTTCTTAAGGAAATTATTCATTTTGTGGTAGAGACAAGAGAACCAAACAGTCTTTTATCTGCAAAAGCACAGAATTTGAGAAACAATTTTAAATCAGGAAAGGCTTTTTTTTTCCTACTTCCTTTGACCTTAGGAAACGGAGAGTCACTTTAAAGATGAATCGTGAGACAATATTTGAATTTATTTCCCATTTAAATTCAAATGGATGCTCAGTCTTAGATATTTCAAATACAAGAAAAACATTTGAGTATAACTCAGTCAAAGAAATCAAGGGTTGGCTCAAGAGGAAAGTTAATCCAGTAATTAATTAGCCCAGAATTTACAAAATTTGTTGCATAACAAGGACCTGAGTACAAGACTCCCATATGACTTTAAATTATATTGTCTTTCTTTATCTCACCTTTACTTTCCACACATATTTTGAGATATTCTCATACTGCAGGAAAAGTGGCAATGAACAGAGAGGTGGATTAAATGAACTTCAAAATCAACTTCAAAACCAGCTATGCTGAGGATGAATGCAAAAACTTGGATGGATTCTGCCCAGCTTCAGAGCCTATTGTAAATATTTTGTAGAGTCTTTCGGTTCATATCTTGTGTTGTACATTAAAACTATTTTGGTGTAGTCATTATCTAATGAGAGGAGGTGGAAGAAGTTCTCTTCTATGAGAACAGTTCTCTGGAGAAAATGAAGGCAAGTATATTAAGAAGTGAGAGAAAAAAATTACACTGAGGTATATGGTAGACCATTTTCAAATCTATGAGGTTTGAAGGTGAATTTTTTTGAGCAAACACCTGCTGCATATCCAAAAAGATGTGTGTATCTGTACCATCAAAGCTTATCAAATCACCTTTGCCACCTCTATATTTCAGAAATGCACATTAATATAATATTTTGGTAACGTATTATTCATTTCCTTTTGTATTTACAAATCAGGAGGCCAAAGCAATTTTTTTCTTTTAATATTAGCCCTAAATAACTCAAAAAAAATCTGCCTCCCTAATTCCATTCTAATGAATCCACTCTTCCGTCAACAGCTGCTTTGGCCATTATTGAGACACCACCCTGTGATATGACATAATATACTCCATTCCCACATTTATTTTCCATCCTTGCTCGTACAATGGTAATGATGGCTTTGGGATGACAGGCAGGCAGATGCCTTGTGTCCTGATTTCTTGCTATCAGGATCCCATAATCCTGCCTCATTCCCTTGTTTGTTACCCATTGCTGTTTCACAGATGAGTGCTTGGCCTGACCACACAATCTCATCTGCCCAGATGGATGCCTGCGCCTCTCTGGAGCCAGGCACCAACATTTGGCTCCACGTCGTTGTGAAGATTTGTTTACACACATGCAAAAAAAAAAAAAATGATTAGGGCTGCTGTGGAGGAACGCCGCAATGTATTTCGTTTGAGAGTAAAACCTCAGACACATGCTCAGAGTGAGTTCAGTAATACTCGGAAACACCAAGGACATACCAGCAAATTCCCTTCAAAAAATATATTGTGTTGGATCAGTGGATTGCACTGATGCCACCAATACTTTCAGCACTGCATAATTCATTTCTTTTTCTTTCCTTTAATCTTTGAAGATACAACTTTCCACCTGATAAAAATCAGCAAACTATGTCGATAAGCGTATAATCAGCTACACCTTTAGATTAGGTTAGATTTAAATTAACATTATTAATTATTCTGCTTTGCAGTGAGTAATTCAGCCATGTGATTGCCTACCTAAGCCATCACATAACGTCCCCACATATTGTGCAACCTGCAGTTACGCTAACCTGAAAGATTCCTCTCAGTATAAGAGCTAGAAAATGTGACTAAGTATGTAGGAATTTCTCCAATGGGTTCATTCAACTGTTGCCCAGTGTCTGGACACCACTACCAGTTTGAGAGGACATACAAGAAACAAAAGCTGGAACAAGAAGAGTATATATCCTGCGTACTTTATGACATCTGTATCCTTCATCCCTGATGGAGAATAAAACAACTCAGGCTGAAGTATAGGACAGTGCAAGCACCCAAAGGCTAAACACAAAGAGATAAATTCCCAGGTAATGTAAAGAGCTCCCCTGAAGCAATGAGACAAGGAAGTGTGGTCAAAGGAATGACAACGCTCCACACCTTCCAAGGGCACAGTCAGGAGAGTCTTAGAAGCACGCTGAGAACATCATATATTTCTTCACAAACTTAAAAGTTCAGAAAGACAAACTGGATGATTTAGCCCGGCTCTTATATAACACGTGCTATCAAACCGCATATAGCCTCTCCTGGGCTGAGCCTAGCCACTTGGGTTTGACTGAAGCTCACTCTGCGAAAATGTATCTTGGCCTGATTTGAAAACGTAAGGAAATTGAAGATCTTAAGAAGTTTTCCCAGATTCATCCTTGAGAAGTCTAACTCAGGTTAAATATATATATATATATATATATAGTCTTAGTGACAAAATGTCAATTCACCTTCTAGCCACTGCTTCTGGTTATGCCTTTTTTTTTTTTCTAGGTTGAAATGCCTTCAATATCCAGTATTTGCTTTCCTAGAAATGCTCCCACTTCACATTCAAGTCATCTCTGTGTCTTTCCTGCTAAATTAGACAGATAGGTAGCCTTAGGTTTCTCTTATGCTTAAAAGAAATGAGCTTTCTAACTAGGTTGAAACTGCATTTTCAAAAGTACAATTCATTCCTCGAAAAAGGAGAGAATGAAACAATTTAATTGGTAAAAAAGGTCATTTTTAAGGTAAAAAAAAAAAAAAAAAGGTAGAGAAATTCTGATAAAACTATCAACTTAGACAGTGAGGAGTTTCCCTGTGGGCTGTTGTTCAACCATTAGATGCCCCTGTGTACCATTATGGGTAGTGCACTAACTACATTGGGCAAATAAAACTGACCACACTGTGGATGCACTTCTTTACTTACTGAGATCGGTGTTGATTTTCTGACTGATTTCAGAGGAAAAGCTGCAAAGCTAAAGATATTGAAAAAAAGTCATGCGGTATTTTATTTATGCAGTCACAGGCAGAACCCTAGCTATTAATGTCAGTAGTCCCCAGAAGCAGAGATTTGGGTAGACAGCAGAAGTCGAGTTATTGATAGATATTTATTTACATTTGGATCAGATCCAGTTGTCTCACACTAATGGCCAAAATGCCTTTACCTTCCAGAAGCACAGATGACTTCAGAAACCAAACGGACAAGACCTCAATGTCAGCTGCTGTAAAACAGAGCCAGTCAGTTACCAAGCTGGTCTGGTGAGACGGCTGGAACAGTTACTGCTCATAGAGGTTGCCCTCCCTCCCACTGGGGCAGCTGGAATAAATGCCCCCTAAACCACTGCAGTTTACAGCAAGGCATACTAAAGTAAACTTCAGTTTGGGGGTTCAGCTGCAGCAGTTCAAGATCAGCTTCTCAAGCATTTCAGGATGATGACCACCAGGAGAGAAACAGTGAGGATACCTAGAAGTGATAACAACCTCAATCATCTCAGTTTAATCTGCTTGTGTTCATGACTCTGAATCCCTTTAATGACAGGCACAAATAACTTCACTAACATTTTCCTTAGCTGAGCAGCAGACACTTGAAGGCAATTGTTTCATATTTATTTTTCTGGTATTTTGGTTAATTAAATACTGAGCTTATAGCCCCAGTTCATCTACAGGGGGATGTGCCCCTTTTGCCTATTAAGAGCAAAATATTGTAGTGTTCTAAATAACATCAACTATTCTGCCCACAAATACTTTTATTTATTAAAACAAGCCCCAGTAAATGGGAGCTTTTTTCAACTTTATCAACATTTCCTATCAACTCTATCAACATTTCCCCTGCTTCAATGGTTTATACCTCCTCTTCCCCACCCCACCCCCCAAAAAAGAAAGAAAAACAAACAAACAAATATACAAACAAAAAGGAATGCAGAAGCAATAGCTCACAGATCAGTTCCAGATTTACTTAGTCAACACACGGGACCATGATGGTAACACTCCCCTTTCATTATCTAAGGAGCTGGCTTGGAGATGGCACAGAAAATTTCACAACATTTCCTTTCTGCACAGATGAAAGGCTGCAGATTATTCGGCAGTGAAGGTGAGCCAGGGGAAGACAGGAACATCCAGGATGACAAGGCTGTCCACACCCATTAGCAATTTTTAACCAAAAGACTGACTCACAAGCAAATATATGCCAGCTGCCTCTGCAAAACTATTTCTTTTGGATGGTATAATGACAATGTTGCAAAGATTGGAAAGAAGAATTTGTTAGAAGCTGACAGGATGACCTGCCACTAACAGACTGGAACTTCCAACTAGAGATGTTGATGGAGTCAGAACAAGCAACTCTTTCTGGGCTGAGCTGAGGCCCTACACACTTAAGGAGAAGTTTGTTGAAGCTTTCAAGGATATTGCATTTTTCTGTCTCTGATGCTTTGCAAGACATTAGTGTCATTATATGCTTATATGGAAAACAAAACAAAACATTACAATAATAATATACCAAATAATTCAGTCAAAAATGTCCTCACTTCATCACACACATCTTTTGCTCCCTCATGTTCTCATATTATATGTTCCTTTCTCCTCGTTCTATTTTTCTCTTCTCTTGAGAAGGTATGCACTTAATCTGGCAGCTCCAGAGCAATCAGTTTCAAAGACATATTTGGCTCATCCCACAAGTGGTTAACCAAGACATCAATAAACTACTCAGCAGAGGACTCCAGAGATTTACCTCAGCTGAATTTTCCCTTGTGGTTGGATTCCAGTGACACGAAGTTGGTTTCTGGCTCTAAGTCTGCTAGGAGGTGCCAGCACCGAAGACCCTAGTCTCTGGCTCCTTGCAGACTGTGAGCAGAGGTTTGGGCTCTTTGGATCCAAAACACGTTGCCTTCTCTTCATTTGCTTTGGCCTCTCTTAATGGCTGGCTTAAGTCTTTCCTTGTCACCATTGCAATAATGGTTTGAAGAGTGTAAGGTCAAAGGAGGCCAGGGGACCAGGAAGGCTCTGAATGGAATAATAAGTGATTTGTTCAGCTAACAGCAGACAGCAGGTTTGACTCTCTTCCAGGGCTAGGGCCATGCTAGAAAAGGTCTGAGGGTTTGACTCTAGGGGTACAGCTGGCAAGTCAAAACCTCCTAGTGTAGATGCACTTTTTATGGGCCAAAACAAGCCCATATAAAAGTAGTTTTTTTGTCAGTGGAGTTTATGCCAGGTCCCCAAGAGGAATAAACAAAGCACTTCTGTGAAGGGATAAGGGATCGTTCACAACAGCTTTGATCAGCCTAGAAATGTTACCTAAAATCCCACAGCCCTACCTGGTGTTTGATAGACCAGCAAATGCTCCTAATATAGATCTGGCCAGGGTGGCTGCCAGCCTGAGCTGAAAGGAGGGAGGGATGTGCTATGCAGTGGTGGGATCAGTGTCATATCATATATCCAGTGGAGCCTGGACTCTCCTTCATAGCACTGCAGTGTAAATCCATCCTCTTTCATGGATTCATTTTTCCCTCTAGAAAGCAATGAATAAGTCCCTGACTTTTGCACCTAGACAGAGACAGCTAACTGGTGGGGCTAAGCTCCAGCTCCCTGTCCCCCTACACCTCATGAGTCCCCAAGGTCGAGCAAATCTTCCCTCTCCCATTACCTGCTTGGCACTTTCCCCCGCTTTGGTTCTCTGGTCAGTCAGGAAGCTAGGCAGACAAACCTAGAGGTCACTTCAGTTAACAGAAAACTATCCATCACTTTTTGCTGGGTAGTTCAGGACAGTAAGTTAAATCAACTCTTAAAGGAGTCTCATGAGCCCTGGTGCCAGCACACTACAAACAGTGGGACCATACAGCCTGGGGAAGGAAGGGGAAAGGGGAAGAAAGTCCCTTTTTTCAACAGAAATGAGCTAGTAGAGACTTTTTGCATTTCTGTTCTGTGTGTCCTATGTATCGGCTGATGAAGCAAAATTAAAGTAGTAAAATTTTTAGCAGAATGGAAAAAGGAACATCACAGGGGAGCGGACTCTGCAGCAGATCTGAGGGTTCTCTTTCCTGCAGAGTATTGGAGATGCTGTAGATCCTTTGAACTAAAGTTTAGCAATGCAGAGATTTAAAAGCTTGGCTTAAATGGCTTATTGAAGAAAAGACTGTGTGGAGGTACACTGGGAAAAAGAAAGGGAAAAGAAGGGAAGGGAAGGGAAGGGAAGGGAAGGGAAGGGAAGGGAAGGGAAGGGAAGGGAAGGGAAGGGAAGGGAAGGGAAGGGAAGGGAAGGGAAGGGAAGGGAAGGGAAGGGAAGGGAAGGGAAAGGAAGGGAAGGGAAGGGAAGGGAAGGGAAGGGAAGGGAAGGGAAGGGAAGGGAAGGGAAGGGAAGGGAAGGGAAGGGAAGGGAAGGGAAGGGAAGGGAAGGGAAGGGAAGGGAAGGGAAGGGAAGGGAAGGGAAGGGAAGGGAAGGGAAGGGAAGGGAAGGGAAGGGAAGGGAAAGGAAGCGAAGGGAAAGGAAGCGAAGGGAAAGGAAGCGAAGGGAAGGGAATGAAAAATTGAGTGGAGAAGAACAGGAGAAAGAAGAAAGGGTATTCAGTGACTCCTTAGAAAGGCCTGAAAAGTTCAAGTAACTGAAGTGGAAATTTGACAAACTTGACCCTGAAACAAGATACAGTTTTCTGCAGGTGAGGATGATTAAACACTGGAACCATTTGCCGAGTGAGAAGAGAATTCACATTGTTTAGACCCTTTACAACAATATTAGATCTCTTTATGAAACTTATGATTTAATTGCATTTCTAGGTAGAAAATCTACAGTCTAGGTATCCCAGAGAGGAGAGAGGGATGAAGCTGTCTCATTACTGTCTCTTTCTTGATCTAGAGTCCATTTGTCTTTGAACACACCATAGTTAACGACAGTTATAGTGCTACAAAGTCAGATATATTTGCTCCTCTCTCCATCACACCCTTCTCCCAACATGAATTGTGAGGAGTACTGGAGAATCAATGACTTTTTCCTTTTCTAATTCTACATGTGAAATTTTACGTTGGATTCTACAGTTGCTCTTGAGAACACATATTCTCATCTTCTTTCCCACAATGGGTTCCAGTGGTGCCTTCACTAGTTAAAAATACCAGCCCTGGAGGTCCCACAGCAAGCAAGCCTGAGGTCACCCTGCTACCAGCATCTGAGATGAGCTGTGAAATGAACATATGAGAGGATCTCCTGCATAATATATGAGACTTTACATGTTTGAATGTAGCCATGTAGCTTTTAGACTTTCCAGAGATTCCCTTCAAGCAGGCTGATTTCCACCAAAGGTGACACAGTCACTCTTCTCTCCTGTGCCCTTCAGAGAAGAGTGGAGCAGAAACAGAAGCTGGCCTGCAGCTTAATTTATACCTCAGCTAACCACATGTTCTTCTTGCATTTGGACTCTCTGTCCTATGCCTAGCTTAAATATTCTTTCCCATGAGCATATCAATCCATCTTACAAACTCACAAGACAGAAAAAAAAAAAGTTACAAAAGAGAAAAGAGGCAAATTAGAAATTACCTAGCCAGCAATCCCTAAAACAATTACTCCGTTCCAGCTAGTGTAAAATAACACAAAGTTCAAAAAATCTGAAGATAGCAGACCAATAAACATTTGCACTCAAGGGATTACTATGGTATCCACACCAGCACTAATCTTGCTATGCATGCTTCATGAGTTTTAAGGTCAGATGCTTAGGATCACCCAGACAGTACAACACAAACTACAGAATTTCAGTCAGAAGTTTACCCACATCAGACCCAGTGTATTCAGTTCAGCAGATGGCTTGAGCAATACCTTCTTTCAGCCCAAAGAGATTTGTACACAGGCAGCTCCTTTCTCTTTTCTTTGAAAATGATGGCTTATGTTGGAGAAAAATAGCAAACAACAACAAAACCATCTCCCTCGCCTCTCCAGAAGGTTCGTGAGGAATTCTGAGTAATTTGCATCAGAGACACTCCTGTTTTACACAAACTGCTGTAAAGTGGAAAATACCAGGTGACAGCTCCATAGTGGAGATGCTGCAGCCCTCAGTGGGCTTGTATAAAAAGCCATAATACACATAAAAGTCTAATGTGCCTTCAAAATTACCTCATCTTTTATTTAGAGGTTATTTCACCCTTGTCTTCCTTTATCGCTCTTTATATGAGTGAAGTGGGGAAGTTGGGCAAAATTGCAGCAATTTAGGTTACTACATAGTACTAGAGTTTACAGCCAAGGCTAGACTCTGTAGGAAGAATTCCCTACCACCACCCCCATATCTCCCCACCTCTGCTCTGCAGGCAGCTTTATTGATGCGGTTCTCAGATTCAGATAAGGCTGTCTACTAAAAGAGGAAAATACAAACAGAAAGTTGTGGAGGGTATTGAATAAGGGATTAAAAATAGCAGCCAGGCTTTTTGTAAGGTTGTTCCTTGTACCATTAGAGAAAAAAAAAATCCTGCAATGTTTCTATTTCACAGGGTCAGTACCTCCAAAGGGAACAGCAACACACACACATGGAAATAAATAAATAAATACATAAATAAATAAGAGAGAAAGAGAGAGAGATTAGGGCACACCAGTGCTGTGAGTTTGAAATTAGTCTGAACTATGCAGATAAAACACCCAGGAAAACAGTGGAAAACCACTCTTGGTACACCAGGTAATGGAGTACGTAAGATAGAAGTCAGCTCTGAGTTCTAACCTACTTGACGGCATGAACTCACGTTACTTTCCTGTATCTCTATTTTCTCCCTTCTACCTCTTGCCTATTTGGAGTAGACAGTTTCTTGCTGCACAATACCTGGAACACTGATTAGGATCTCCAGGCTCTGCCATAAGGTGCATAGTGAGACTCCAGTTGGTTTCCAGATCCACATATCTCACTGACTACTAAGAGGCCAAAAAAATCTACCCGGGAAAAAAAAAAAAAAAAAAAGAGGAAAAATAAAAGAGCTACTAATTTTAATTTGGTAGTATTAGAAGATCCACAGCTAATATTCTTCTGTTTAAAATAGAAACACGGTTGAAGACCAAGATGGAGTCATTGAAGAAAAATTCCAATGGTATTTTTTTTCCTCTCCAGTAAATTCTTTTTGTTCCCAGATAACGCTTTTACGCTTCCTGATATAAGTTATCCCTAGATTTATGGGGATTAAGACAACATGCAAAGAAGCTCGTCCTAGTGGTTTGCTGTAGCATTTTTATGCCTTTACTAAAGTTGCTAGTACTGGGTATCTTCCCAGAGCAGATCCCAGATTGCTGTCTGTAATTCTGACTCTACCCCAGCATTTCTATTGCATTCTTCTCCTCCAAAAGCCTTTTCCAGGAACTATTATAAGGAAATCTGCCAGTGATATCACTCAGGTTCCCCTCCCATCTAGCCAGATTTGAAAACCTTCCTAAAAAACGCTGAGCAAACAGACTTCACTGCCTCTTTTCTCTTAAACAGTGGGAAAAAAAAAGTTGCAAAATTGAAGTACCCAAGCTTTAGCTTTCAGGAGAACTGAATTATGGAAGGAACACAAACCCTGAAACTTACATGCAGATATAATTCAAATGCAAACCCCTGGTTTTTAGGCTTATGATGGACATAAGTGGCACTGAATCAAATATTTTCTAAAGTGGATTTAGAATTGATTTAATCCCTTTCAGTTAGGTGTTCTTTAGTTTCATATAGAGGATGACACAAAAGTACTTTAACTCAGTAGCTAATCAATAATTTAATTTTGATCCCTAACTAAACGAAGCTCGATAAATATCACACACTTTTAAATTGGGTTTAATTAGTGTTTATGAATTTATGTGAGGCCTCTGATTCACTAACTGTGGCAATTCCACACTGAAGCAACCTAGCCAAGCAACTGTCCCATGCCCATTTCAGAGGCAGCAGACTGTCCTCAGCTGTGCAGGGTTCAGGGACCTTACCACGATGGGATGTGGTTTTTTAAACTTTATCCTGATGTCCACATTCAAAGGGGAGCGGTGCTGGTGGTGGTGGGGAGAGGAAAGGGGAGGAGCGGACACGTCATGTGTGAGAGAAACATGAAAGAAGCAGCACGGGAGGAACGTGCCTTTGAATTTCTTAATGTGGTTCAGAAACAGCTGATGAGAGCGATGAGTGGTGCAGAAAGACGTCAGCACTAGAAGAGGTGGAAAAGATTACATCTGTTTCCTTTAGAGACTATACAAACAAGAAGTGACATGGTGGAAGCATATAAAAGAATGAATGGTCTAGAGATGTTATGGCCACCTACCACATCTCGCAACACACAAGCACAAGAACACCTCACTAACCAAAGGTAATCATGCTTACCCAGATGTATGTTTCTAAGAGTAAAAAGAAAAGCCTGAAGAACTCCTTGTTATCACAGATCCCTGGTCATCATTGTAAACTAAGCAAAGCCTGGGCTTAGACTGGGGAACCAGCCAGCACCATCACTGTAGCGTTTATACGAGCACCAGCCTTGTTATTTCTTTGGTCCACACCAGTTGTCACTTCCCAGAGGCTCTGGCGATGGCTTAGGGGACAGCACAGGCTCAGTAAGCCTTGTGGAGGAGGCTGACTTGTTCTGTTGAGAAGGGAAGTTTAATTCATTGACCACAAGCCATGCCAAGCCTCTCACCCATGCCCAAAGTGCAGGCCCTGGCTTGTCACGCACACCAGCATGGCCAACCTAACCAAGATGTTAGCAGATTTCCCAAAGGTATGAACTTCCTACCAGGGTCCACATTGTGCTTGCCAGGGAAGGAGAGCATGAAGTCAGAAGCCAACCAGTTTTGAAGGTGAGAAAGAAGCATAAGCCTGACACGTATTATTCCAGACTCTTCCCTGCGAGGTCTCTTCACTAATCACTTAAGGATCACTAATGACAATACTTGATGAGATGAACCATTGCCCTGACATGAAAGTTCTTAGTTTTCTATATTCCAAAACTGAAGCTATCAATACTAATGTGTACAATCCAGTGGAAATGGTCATAACTCCATCAGATGACTGATTCTGTCACCCTGTGACATATGATAGTTCATACAGGACTGGTGCACGAAAACTACTTCAACTGCATCAGCCCTTAGGGAAAAGCCTAGAAAACTGCAGTGCAGTAGGTCCACATTTCTTCATGCTCTGACAAAATAAGAGGGTGCATTTATCTATCACCTTTTGTTTTAAATAAATTTTTTTTTTTCTCTGAGCTCTCTTGTTTTGTCAGAAGCAATGATTTTATCAGAGAAAACATTGTGATGCAAAATTAGAGGCAAGTAAATATATTAGAAAGGTGGCATTATGAGGAGGTGGTATTTGAGGACATGTGACAGCTGCTCACATTATCTCAGACATCTTTCTCCCTGAAGTCTGACCCTAGGTATAAATCTAAGGAATCTTATGGGACATAAAGGAACATACTAACCCGTTGACCCAGTTTTCATAGAGAGCACTGTATATAATTATTTGGCTACCTACTGTTGATAAACCTATCCCATGTGAGGTTAAAAATTTATCCAGTTGTTTAGTGGTGATACAGCAGTATGCTAGAAACCTGTGCTGCAAACCTATGCAACCACAGTTATGCTGCAGGGAGGTGTGGTGAGGCATGATCCAGGACAGAGATAGCTCTGCTGGAAGGTCCGCAGCACAGAGAAAGCTCTACGGGCTTCTCCTGAGGTGGTTTATTTTGTTCAGCTACAGTGAAAGAAGTGATAGCACAAATGCATTCTTTTGTGAGAAGGTACGATCCACACGAAGCTCCAGCGTATAGGAATATAATGTGCTCCAGTGTACAGGTAAATAAAGCACCCTCAGTATGACTGTACTGTTGCAGGAAAACCACTCCCTGTGGGCAATGAAGATATACTACTGAGAGTGCAATCTTGTCTGTATAAACTGTGATGGCACGAAGAATTTCATCCAGAAGAGCTGTGGCACTGGGAGCCCGTGCTTCTTCTGGCACCAGCAAGTGCAGTTATGTCCATAGAAACCCAGAGCAAGACATAGCCTAGGAGGAATTTGCTGAGATGGTATTCTCTGTGCCCATGCTGCTGATGCTGCTCCTTTGTCGTGCTAAGGCTAAGACCATCCACACAGAGGGTTGCAAGGACTAGCTCCAACATTTTAGGTTCATGCAATATGAATGTACCCTATAGACAGAGCCTGCACAAAGGGGACAGTGCGGCTTGGGCAGACAGCATTGAACAGATGTTCAGTGTGTTCTGCAGCCCTCTGCAAAAGGTTTCCAAAAGAAATGCAGCCTGGTGCAAATACAGCTCCCCACAAACCCCAGCCTTGTCTCCCTTTCATCATGCCTTGCTTAGTCTCCCCTTGCCTTCCCTCATTTCTCAGACCCCTGCTTTGGTTCCTCACAGGCTGAAAAGGACTGGAGGAAGACAATATATTTATTTTAGATATCATTTTGTTTTCATGTAGAATACAGAACCTTTTCAGACCACACAGCTGGGAGGTGAGAGACAAGGATTTATATGTTTCCATTTTTAAACAACTAAAACATTTCTTTTTTATATTTGATGTGTCCCAGAACCTCTGTGAATACTCAAAAATAAATAGTGATATCACATTCTTCTAAAATTAAGTGACCTATTTGGGAAAGCATTTTCACTGTAACTTTAGGTAAGAGTATAAATGGATATAATTATATAGGCATAACTCTATTCTTTCTTGGTCTCATTTATACTATCTGTGAGGGTATTTAGGTTAAGCCAAAATGTAGCCAAAAACCTAAACTGCACAGTCTAATTCATTTGTTTTAATAGTAATGGTAAAATGCACCATATAGAAAAAATCTAATTCCTTTATCTGTCATTAGAGACTTACATCCTGATTTTATGCAAAATTGGAGTAAGCTATTAATAGCTGTGGACTTCCTAAGGATTTACTCTAAATTAACAAAAAAAAAAAACTTCATCTACTCTTAATGTGCAAACTGCAAATACTACTTTGAAACAAACAGAACTGCTAGGTGAACCAGTTCATTACATCTCAGATCTGTGCTAAGTAATGAATACGCTACATTGAAATGATTGGTGCAGGCAATTTTTCCTCTAAGAAGATTTCCTGAAGACTGGCCACCTAATGAACATGGTTTAATCATGGTGCTCAACCCTCTTCCAAGAAATATTCCAATTTGCACTAAAAAAGAGAAAGTACACATCAGGTGTAAGTCCGTGTATGTATCACATTTCATTAGGCCCATGCGATCCGTATCCCAGTATTCCATATCCAAAACGCTGTTTATAACCTGGCTTAGTCGCATCTCCTGACGGAATCCAAACCACGCTGCTACGACCTGTGCCATAGCTGAGGAATAATGAGGATCTTCCATGGAGCCAAGCCCAGTGCATCCTCTGTGAGGAAGCGCTTTCCCAACCCACCAAAGTGGAACGTAGATGATTGTGCTGTGGCCCTTGATACCAAAAAGCCCGTGTGCTGTGGAGGAAAGGCTCAAAGGTGGCCTGATCCGAATCCCTTTGATGGCTAAGTGCTACTGGGGGGGCCCGGTTGCTCTGCTGCCAGGACCACTGTGCGCTGGCACACTCAGATGTCACCATCAGCATTCTGACTTTAGCAAAGACACTGTATGAAGTGCCATGGGTGGGAGAAGAGGGACCCAGTTCCCCTGGGCTTTACACAGTTCAGCTATTAAAGTAGCTGGCTGTCTGCAGAACCCAGGGCAAGCCTCCTTGCTCATAGTCATCCTCACAAACTATGACAAGTGCTTGCTGGCCTTGTCCGTTTTTTCAGGCTGGAAATAGTCCAAACCATACTATTATAGCTTCCATTTCTGCTTCTAATCGGGGTAAGCCAGGACTGAAGCAAATCTTTGTTTTCAGTATTTACCTGCAGAGACATAGCTCTAGTGTGAGGCTTGCCAGAAGGAGTGGAATCAGCAGATTGGAAGCACCACACCATCGCAAACTTACAAGCACCAAACTCCAAGCTCCATCTCCCTCCCACCCACTGCAGACTCTGCCTGGTGGAACACCAAAAATTGCCTTCACAAAGAATATTGAGCTGTCTCATGTCCCAGCCTATCTCCCTTTGCATTCCCTTCTCTAGCCCACAGACCACCACACTACAGTCTACGTGTTTACCCCTTCCACAGGAAACAGCTCTTACACCAGCCCAAACCTTCCAGTTCACTTTACGTGCAGGTCACTGGCCTCTATTTAAATGCCACCTCCAAAGCATTCATTTGGCAGGAGTATGGAAAATACCAGCCTACTACACTAAGCTGCATTTCTCTCTTCATTCACTTAACCTTAATCAGTGTCAGGGAATGCATTAATGTGGGACCAAGCTGCAAAGTTTGTACCTGGGTTATTTTCATGTTCAGAGGAGTTGAGCTAGCACCAGAGCCTGGTGAACAATCGATCATCTGCTCCTTATATTGTACCTGAAAAGCCAAGACTCTCTCACAGAATTCTCTTCTTCTGGGTGAATATAAACTGTCATTGTGATCTTTTCTTCACTTTCCTTGCTCTAAGCCACCAATGTTCATTTGGTCCAGATGCTGACACTACACAGAAACTACCAGCATTTCTAGCTTAACCAAAGTCTTTGCCTACAGGCAATGCTGCAGCAAGCAAGGAGCTGAGTGTGGATAAGTTAAGCAAACTTAGTTCTCCCTGTAGTTAATTTGGGTAGGAATATATGAACTACTTATCACTGACTTTCATGTGTATATGTAGACAAGGTGTAAATTTGCAGTAACCTGTGTTTATCACAGGTTTCTTATTGCCATGAAACAGCTGAAAAGAGAGGTGGCAGAGTGGGGCCAAAACATCTCCTCTGCTCTTCCCTTGTGTGGTCCACCTTACCTGAAAGATGCTAACAACCAAGTGAAGGTCTGAATTCCTTTTGTGTCCCCTTCAGTGATATATTCTCTCCTAGATACTTCTGTAAGTAGGAGACAGATGTGTTCATTGCCATCAACAGGTATTAAGGGGTCATTAAGTTCCTGAAGCAGTTGAAAAGGACATGAAGAAAACCACCCTCACCACTTCCCTCTCTTAAGGGCTTCACGTGACTATTGCAACAAACCACCCTTTGCATGGTGAGATGTTTAAGGACCATTTGGCATTGCCAAACAAGTGATCCCACCAAGGGCAATTGCCAGTAACAGTACTTTGCCATGGCCAGTGGCTCATCACACACTATCCTCAGGGTAGATGGCTACCGCACATTTCCTTATGTTTTCTACAGTACTAATGCATGTGGTAGCAGAGGTAGGTCTATGCTGTGACATTTGCTCAAAACAGTAATGCAGTGATACACAGACATATCTGAGGTATCTCAAGTCTATCCAGTTTTGGTATTGGCTCATGTTCACTGCTCACTGATCTCAGAAATGGGTATAGAACCTGCATAAGCAAAGCAAGACTTTGCTTGAATTCCCTGAATTTCCAGGCAGATCCAGGTATTGAAGTTTGATGATTTAACATTGCTCAATATTTTTCTCAACTGAAATTTGGCAAGCGTGTAACACACACTCTCTCAACTCGATCACTTTAAACAAATGATAAACAAAATGGGTCATTTCAAAGATCAGAAGAACTAAAGGCAATCAGGAATATTCATCATGTAAAACTGTGAGATTTATCATTTCTGGACTCCTAGAAATACCCCATCTATTCAGTATTTATTAAATAGCAACTTCTGGGTCTCCACAGGTTGGTGTACAACACCTCTCACATTGCTGGTGGTGGAGGAGAAAATGAAGGAGCATGTAAATGAAATGATAATCTTGTCCCTTTCAATCAGAAATATTATGAGTGAACTCCACTGCATGCACACAAACACACACACACACACATTCTTTATCTTCACAGATGTAACATCATCTTCTTGCTTTGTCAGAAAAGATGGCAAGGAAAGCTGAGAAAAACATACCTCGAAAGCAGAGAGTTCTTTTTAAACATCAGAGCACCACCAACATATTAGCCATAGACATTGGCACATTATTTGTGGGGTTAGATTACCCACCTGAACTTCTGATCATGTGTGTGGACACAGCTTAATTTTCTGAAGAACTTCATAGTCTCAAATCGTGTGATTTTTTTGTGACAGACTTAAACAAACAAAAAATAAAAAAGTAGAGTTGTACCTTAACAAGGGGCATATTTAGATGGTGCCAGAAGTGGCATGTATTTTTTCCTTTTCTTTTTTCTATGTTTTCCCTTTCTGTTCTCACCACCCAGTAGATCCTCCTCACCTCCACCTCACCCATGACATTCACGCAGGGTTCATCTACACCAAAAGAACTAGACCGAGCTATATTGGTAAAAGAGGGTTATCCTAGATCCTTTCAGAGGTATGATTTTGATCAGCAGGAAAGTTCTGATGGAAGGGAATAGGAAAGGGAGATATTTCCAGCTTCAAACACACAAACCACAAAAGGACACCAGGTGCTCTCCAGATTCCCTTGCCCTATTCCTGCAATCATGTGCCAGGCTGGACAATGTCAGACAGAACTCTCACACATTACAAAATGCACTTTGCTCCCTGCATCTCTATCCCTCATTCCTGTCGCTTACACTGCAGGTTCTGTAGAGCCAGGACAAGTTGGTATGAGCAGTACAACATATCTGGACCTGCACCTTGGAGTCTGAGCATGGTTAAAGTACTTTTGCAGCAACAGTCACAGCAATGGTTGTAGCTTGCTCACAACCTCCTTTTTCCAGTCTAAGGCTGAATGCAAATAATGTTCTTATCTTCTAAGAAATACCTCTGCCATCCTTGACAAGGTGATAAGTGGAGAGAAGAGAGACACTCTTAACTGCTGATCAAGAGGGAGGAGAGTGATTAGCATCCTCCAGGGAACACCTTGCTGATGACTGTGGCTTTGCATTGTTGAGGGTGGAAAAAGCACAGAGATTCCTCCTCCACAGGGCTCTCAGCTGCTGATGAAGTCACTCCTGCATTAATCCCTCAGCACAGTGCTTGTCAGGTCGATTTATGATCAAAGCCTTTCTTACCACTGCAGTCACAATTGCGAGGCAGCACAGCTCTCAGCTTCCCTGTTTGAGAAAGGGGCATGATCTGATCTTCAGTGGAAGGAAGAGCTGGACTAGAGTTTTCTGAAGTAGAAACAAAACACACAAAAAGAAAACATCTAGCACCCTGCAGAAGGATCAACTAATAGCAGGATGAAAATAGGTCTATCTA
This sequence comes from Tinamus guttatus, assembly GCF_059628265.1. Classification (NCBI taxonomy): domain Eukaryota; kingdom Metazoa; phylum Chordata; class Aves; order Tinamiformes; family Tinamidae; genus Tinamus; species Tinamus guttatus. The sequence goes on from NW_028289484.1 coordinate 68,233, forward strand.
ACACAGGAATTTTCAAAGTGAAGGTTGTGGCCCTAGATCCCTTAGAGCTGAATTTGAGGTATAGAGCTATTCTCTCGAATAACCTGTCCTGGTCAGCAGGACAGGTTACTGAGCAGAGTCACTTCTGGAGACCACCCAGTCTGGTCACACAAAAACTCAATCAAGGTAAGGAGAAGAAAGGGGCACAGCAAAGCAACACAGCTCATATGAAGTCGAAGTCTGGATTAGCACATGGGCTTTCTGAAGCTCAGGCTGCTTCCTGAGGAGCAAATCAAGGCAGATGTGCGGTGATTTGCAGTGCTGAGTATCTCTCTGTCTCCACTGCCCTAAGCAAAGGGAACTTAGAAGACCCCGAACTGATGTTTTGCTGTTTTTGTTGGCAACTGAAATGCCCCTGGACCTGAGATGATTAGTCTGAATAATGCTGCAATGCACCTGGTCATCTTCTTGCTGATATTTCCTCAGACTGGGCAGAGAAATCGAGATGTAAGCACCCAGCAAGGTACCCTCTGCACTGGAGGATCAAACTGTGCTTTAAACATCCCAGAAAAGAGCTGTGGTAGCAGATGCCTCCCTTGCAAACATGGTGGTTCTCCTGGCAAAGGAGGGCCCCATGCTCTGGTGCTCTGATTACACATCTATATCCAGCAGTGTTCTACCTTGGAGCAACATAAGAAGTAAATGCACCCTCACAATTTTTAGCATTGCCCTCTCATTAAATTTATCAATCACAGTGCATAACAATGATTTCCTTTCTCTTCTCTTCTTACACATTTTATCTCCTCATATTATTGATCACAGGAAACATACATTTCTAAGCTTAGTATTTCCTTTTTCAATAAAATGCAGCAAGACGCTCCACGGGTTAATTATAAAATGGTTTAAAAAGCATTTACCAAGAAGTGTTTTAAATCCATTTCCCTTAATTTCATTTGATGCAGCATATGTCTTGCAGTGCAAAGGGGAGATGCAGCTTTATTGCTACTATCTGCCAGATGAACATGTTCATCATCAACAGTGTAGGGAGTGATAAGTCCCTTATCTGATACAGAGAGACAAAACACTCCCTCTTTCTTATCAACAAATTGAGTTATCAGCCAAGTGAAGTAGTTTTTCAGTAGCCTTTCTGACTGTGTTTTGCTTTTAAATCCATACTGGCAGCAAATGTTCATGGATGTATTTCCCTCTCTTATGCCCATTTCAAAATGCAGTAGCAGCCACAGATAAGCATGCTTCATCTCTCCAAGATGCCTAGTTTAAGTGCTGTTAAGCAGTTTTGAATTTGTTCTGATTGCTTGTAAATGAAACTACACTGAAGGTAACAAAAATGACGCTACAAGAATAATCCAAAGAGATTAGAGGAACACAGAGACTGTGACACTGCAGAGCCAAACCCTGCAGACAAGACGGTCATTAATGGCATGGGGCACACTTTTCTGCACTATCCCTTAATTCTGGATGTCTGATTTGAGACAAATAGGACAAGGAAACATGGGCAAGTGAGAGCACTTTTTCTATGCCTGGCTACCTATGCCCAAACGGATTCAGTTAACTGCCTAGTGCAATAAAACTACACAGAAGTTGTGGTTTATTAGTCAAAGAGCATCCTTAGGAGACCACAGGACAGCAACTAAATACACAAGCAAGTTTTGGGGTGAGGGGAGTTAGAAACTATCAATATTCTGTGGCCTTTGTAGGAATCCTCTTGGTAGTGTGCTCTGCTTCAGAGAGCTCTGTGCTGTGAATAGCAGCTCCCCAAAGCCTTGCCTAGAGTCTTACCCATTAGAAAGCTTTCAGAGAAAGGTGTCAGCATCATGTTAACTTGAGCAGAGGAAAATTGCTTCTAGTTGTTAGCTGATTCTATAGGCACTATCATTTTGATTGACTGTTGCGGGAAGCTTACCTAGAGCAAGAAGATTACAGAAAAAGGTTTGTCCCTGCCTGCACTTAAGAGTCCAGCTGTTCTCAACACCAGCTCAGGAACGTCATTCTTAAATGTGACTGTCCTCCTTTGTAAAACAGTCCAAAGGAGACATCATAGCAGAAACACAAGGCCCACAGACACCTAAAGTGAGATATATTTCTTGTAAATACATATAAACTCCTTGCTATGCATTCATCTTCCTCCCTTCTGTAAAGGCAAGATCAAACAGGAGTCCCAGGATGATCTGTAATGGTTGAAGACAAAATCATCAGCACTGCACCTGCCAAGCAAGATAAGCAAAACTAGCGAGCCTGCTCAGCACAGCGCCAGCCGAGAGAGCTCTGACTGTCTTCACTGCTGGCTTGAACGAGGTCCTTGGAGGTTGTATGAATTCAGAGCAGAGGAGACCACACACGTCCTGAACAATCAATCAGGTACATACAACCAGGAGAACAAGAGCAGTAGCACCTCAAATTTATCCATTGTTTTCACAGTGCTTAGATATTTACTTCTTTACTATTCCTGCTGCCACCCTATCCCCTTTTTTTATGTCAAAACCTGTCAATTTGGTATCAATCAGCTGCTTTAAAGCAGATATTTTGCAACTACCTGCATTCTTACTGGAAATATTGTATGCTCTCATTTTTTGTAGGAGAGACAGGAAAGTGGGATATTAATTCTCTAAGAAACAAGAGATAATTTTAATAATGGTCAAGCTGACCATAACTTCAATAGTTAGCAGCCTTTCTCTCAGCTGATATATTCTTCCCTCCAGATAAGATCCAATACTGTCAGATGTTTCTGAAGCTCTGCATCCGCAGGACGCGCTATGGGAACTAGAGTGAGTTCTTCTGCTCTCGTGCCAAACTCGCAAGGAAGTTGCTACAGGAAGGTGTAGTCTCTTGAATATTGTTGACTAATAACTTTCACCCTTACAATGGTGATCATGGTCTGGAGCACCTTCCCACCACAGGCCTCCTTGGGTTTTGAGGATGAGTGGTTTCCCTAGAGGCTTCATGCAAACTCTGGATGCCTCTGGATATCCTACGGAGGTCAGCTCTGCACTGAGAGGTGTGGGAGAGCTCGTTCCAGCTGCCTCATCATTGCTATGTGACTCTTTCCATGCAGAAGGGCTTCCATGGAGGATGCAAGGGACTGGGGCAATGCTCTGGAAGAGGTTTTGAGCATATCCAACTTAAAAGATCAAGGCTGTTTGAAAATTAAAGAAAGCCTTGACAGCGTTGGTACCTGAAAGGATCAGTAAGTAGTTGCAAATAGCTTTAATACTTTAAAGAGGACTTAATCAAGAAGAGCCAGGCCATTCTGACAATCTGATAATTGCAGGATGAAATGTGAGGAATGCAGAGGCCAAGCGAATGCCTGACAGATCTTTCAGAGCCAATTGCTCTGAAACAGCTTTGCTCTTTCATTTCTAGAGAAATTTAAATTAACCAGACTTTCAGAAATAACTGTTTATCTTTCACAAGAGCCTTGTGAAGATCTTTGCATTTATCATGCACTTAAATCAATGTAGATTTCCTGTAATTCACTCTTAATCCACAGCTGGACAAAACTCTCTTCTATCAAAGAATGCCAAAACTACTGGTGTTAACTCTGCTCCCTCCCAGTCATTCATGCCAAGAATTGCTAATTTCTGTAGGAAGGACTGATACAAAATCTCCTCATATTTTCTGGGGTTGTTTCAATGGGATTTAGATTGGTTTACACATAGTGTATTCAAAATAACAAAAATAGCAGGAATTAAGTAGATAGTATTTAAATAGCTGGTTTTGAAATTTTAGACTGAGTTGGATATAAATTTGAGAGATTTCATTTTTAAGATAATTATTAGTAAACTATCTGAGGATTGCACTGTTTGAACACAAACTGATACTTGATGCCCAAGTAACCAGGTAACAAGTTGGAAGGAACTGCAAGGTGAAACTATATAAACAAAGTGAAATTAATAAATGTAGTAATTTGCAACGAAGCACAAAAGGTGCCAAATTCTGTGAAAAAGACTATTTTCATGGTATTCAGAAAAGTTGTTTACACCGAAGAAATTGTCCTGATGCTCTATTCAATTTCATAATTGTATAGAATAAGATAAAGCAGGATAAATATACACATATAAACATATACACAGATAGATGAGGCTAAACCACCTTTAAGAACAGCTTTACAAATTATTATAATGTTTTGGTTTCTCTAACAATTTCATATGCATTGTCAGATAAAAAGATTAACTATAATGCAAATGCAAAATCTAAAATAATTTTTAACAATAAAGAAGAGGGGAAAAAAAGTCCTTAATGTGAGATCCTAAGCAGAATAATTACAAATGTGCTCTGTTTTGAGTTGGTAACTGGTGTTTTCAGCAGTTCAGGATCTGTCCCATTTCTCTTGATGACAAAACTTACTTTCCTCTGATTTCTGTGGACTAATGTGTGGGACAAGGTACTCATTGCAGCGTTGGGGGCATAATATTTCCTTTCCCCAGCCCTTTGACCTTTTTTTTTTCTCCTGTCTCATTCTGTGCATTTCTCTTTCCCTGTTGGGAATCTATAGACTGAGCTTTTCTGCCGCTAGGATTATAAACCAGGCGATTTGTAGAAGCAGGATGCCAAGGAAGAGCCTGCAGTGTTTGCTGCAAGCGTTTGCAGGCTTAAAATTGTGAGCACTAGGGAGAGGAAAACAAGTAAGTAGCACTGGGTTCATCTTTAGCTGACCCTACAAAATCACAGCTTTTGCTTCCCCAAGCAGACGAGCTTTCAGTATTTGATACATTCCATTCCCAGCTTAAAGTCGATGCATTTTCCCGCCATAATACTGTAATCTTCGTAATCACCTACTGATGACAAATCATACCCAAAAGCCATTGCCTTCTTCTACTGATGAATTTTTGCTCTGAAAACTTGCAGTTCACAGCTGGGGCTGTGGCAGCAGGGTCAGCAGTGGCTCTGCATGGTGGCCCTGCATGGTGGCACCCATGCTGTAGCTGGTGCCACTTCTAGACCGTTCTTCCCATGGTTCATGGACAAGCAACAGTCACCCTGCAGGAAGCCCGCATCCCCCCTTCTGGGCATGGAGATGTCCATTCAGAAAATATTTGTTCGTGCAGCACATGAGCCGTCCTCAGCCTGGGAGAGAGGGGTAGGAAGATGTTATTAATCTAGTGGGTGCTGTGCGGCTTGCAGAAACACTGTCAGCTTCTGCCTACACACATCTAACACCCTCTTGCTGTAGGAATCATGGCCACTCCAATCAACAAAAAAGTAACATGCTTCCTCTTCTGTATCTTATATTAATAAGGCAAAGATTATTCTTTTTGTCTCTGTAGTCCACTGGCTAGTCCTGATCTTTTTTTTTTTTTTTTTGCATCGGTATTTTTCAGAGCAGCCATGGACGTGAGTAATTCCCTTCACGGTGGCTATCAAATAAGCACAGGCATGCTAGTCTACTTTAATGGCTCTGAGTGCGAGGACCATTTCTGCTTGGGGAAACCTATCCATGTGAACATGTAGTTGCAGGTTCTCACTGGGAGAAAGGCTGCAACCTGCACAGCTGTGAAGAGCTCAAGTGAGAATTTTGGCAGATATTTCTAAAGGAAGCTACAAAATTGTTGGTGATCCTAAAATTATTATATAGTTTATTGTCTGCTGAAAAAAAAAATGCAGGTAAGCCTTGAAAATACAACATGCAGCAAGTGACATGGGCACAAGTAACTTTGTGAATTATCATCTCAGGGGTTTACAAACATGCAGAGCTGTGAAAACTTTCTCCACCATCTCCTCCTCTTCCGCCATTTTTGCTTTCATTCTGGTTTCCACAAGTTCCCTTTTGGTCACTACATACAAATTCCACCAGGTTATTAACTCCACTGCCCTTCTATTTTCTATTTATCACTAAATTCCTCATGTCAAAACAATTGCTTTAATTCCGCTGTATCCTTAATGTTATAGTTGTGTAGAAGAAATCCAATGGAATATTTTAGAGAATGCTCTCCCTGAACACTGTGTTGTTTTAATGGCACATTTCTTCCAGTCCTCCTTTCCTGTATTTCAATTCATATGAAAACGGAGTATTTTAGGAGTCCATCTGCTTGTGTTACTTATTCTTCACTTCAAGCCATAATCCTCTGTGATACTACAGCTAATTGCTCTGCATATGATTATATCGCATCATGGATGTATGATTTTCAACCCTGTCTGCACCCGAGTAACTTGAAAATATTTCTGCTGTTACCAGCACTGGCTGAACTCCAACGGCTTTAACAGTTTTGAGGACACTTACAGCGCGTCCAGCCGCTCCATTGCAGTGCTCAAGCAGGTGGAAGTGCCTATACCAAGTTTTACAGTATACTGAGAACTGGATTAATTTGGACCTTGCACCTTTCTCCCTGAGTCCTTTAGTCCAGTTATTTCCATTCCCATCAGCAACCCTGGAGGTCTGCTGTAGATAGATGTAACAGTTTTGTGTGTGTGTGTTGGGGGGGGGTTGTTTTGTTTTGTTTTTGTTTTTCCCCCAAAACAATACCATTCTGTAGCGTAAGCCATCTCAGAGCAAGGGTAATGGCAATTCTTAAAATATCAGTAGGAAAAGCATCCACATGCTGACATGCACTCGACAATGTCTCGTGCTGCTGTTTGACTGGGTGTTGCAAGTGCCTTTAACTTTTTTTTTTTTTTTTTTTTTTTTCTATTTACCATAAATAAGCCCTTCCTCTGATGGGTTGCTAGACTAGCAGCGCCAGGCAGCAGGATAGGGCCGCAATTTTAGGGGGCGTGAGCAGTGCGATGCTCACGAAGCTCCTGAGCGGCAAAATTGGGCTCAGCGGATATTGTCAATAAAAATAAATAAAATAAAATAAATAAATAAATAAATAAATAAATAAACAGATTTTTTGGGGGGGTGGGGGTGAAGCCCGGGGCGGCGGCGGGGCGCGGGGCGGCGCGGGCTGCGCGCGGCGCCCGCGGGCGCGGGCGGCCGGGAGAGGGCGCGATGGCCCCGCGGTAGCGGCGGCGGGGCCGTGGGAACGGCGGGGCCCCGCGCGCTCCGCGTGTGTCCCCCGCCCCGCATCCCGCGACACCCCCCGGCCCGGCCCGGCCCGGCTGGCGCGGGGCTCCTCCCCCGGGGGAGGTTTGCTCGGGAAAAAACTAAATTAATGAGCGAATTAATACAAGGGGGAGGGGGCTGGCACTGGATAAATTAATGGTGCAAAGTGCCTGGATGCAAAGCGCCTCCGGGGGAGGGCGGTGCTTTGGGGAAGGGGCTGCCGCCGCAGCGGTGCGGGGTGCGCGGAGGGGCGCGCAGCACCAGCGGGACGGGGCTTTGGTGCGCACATGTAGCGGCCGGGGGTCCCTCGGGCCGGGCGCCCCGTCGGGCTCGGGCAGAGCCGGCAGCAGCAGCGCTGAGGGGCGAGGGGGGCGGCTGCCAGGGGACCCTCGAGAGGCTGAGTGTCCCCCCCACGCGCATCGCGCAGAGGATGCCCGAGCCGCGCACGCTGCTTTGTGAGGGGCCAGTGGCCACTGGTTGCCTTCTCCTCGCCCCTCGTCCTCCCCAGCGCAGCTCGGCTTCAGTTCCCACCTCTTTTTTTTTTCTTTTTTTTTCTTTTTTTTTTTTTACGGTGGGGGTGGGGATTTTTTTTAAAAATAAATGTTTAAAAAGAAAGGTGGAAGCCCCCACGGCCGCGCCGCGGCCATAGGGGGGCAGCGCTCTCCGCGGCGGGGCCGCGCAGAGCCAAAGGGAGGCGGAGAAACCAGTGCGCGGGGAGGCGCGGAGCGGCCTTTTAATCCCTGCTAGTATTTTTTTTTTTTTTTACTATGTTTACTTCCGACCTCTCCTCGTAGTAAAAAAAAAAAAAAAAAAAAAAAAGTCATGGCGCGCTCATCGCTCCAACCTCCGGGGGGAGGGGGCGGAGGCGTCGCTCTCTCTCCCCCGTTTTTCCCTCCCCAAAATCCCGCTCTCCCTCCCCCCAGCAGGGCCCCCCGGGGCGCGGAGCGGCGCGTCCCGCCCCCTCGCGGATGGCGGCGGGAGCGCGCGGCGGGAGCGCGCGGCGGGAGCGCGGGCGCGGGGCCGAGCCGGGGCCCGCCGGAGCTGCCCCCGCCCCGCGGCACCTCCCCCCCGCGCCTCGCCGGCGCTTTAAAGGAGGAAAAGCTACTAAACTTCTATTGTACCCGCAGCCGGAGCGCGCTGCGCTGCCTTGGACCGTACAATCTGTGCTGCACGCCGGGGAAGGGCGATTTCTCTCTCCGTTGCTCCTTATTTTTTTCCAGACGTAGTGGGAGGAAGACAGCTACATTTCCTCCTGCTTTTCGCCTTTCGTTCTTCGTCCTTTCCTCCTTTTTTTCTCATTTTTGATATTTTTTCCTTGTTTTGTTATTCCCCACACCGTCCGCAATAATTGCCTCGCTACGCCTCGCAGCTGGTGCGTTGGAGAAGCCGGTGAGTTGCGGAGCTCTGGGCGCCCATCAGTTGATTTTTTTTCTTTTATATATATATATATGTATGTATATATATATTCCCTTCCCCCCCCGCGGTTGTGGCTTGGACTGACACGGGCTGGTGACAGCGGGGCTGCCTCGGATGTGGATACGGACGGTGCAGCCGGGGGGACGCTCTCCGGGGCACCGGCGCTCCCCATCCTCCTTTCCGCGCTCGCTCTGGATTCCCAGTTTCTCTGGCGGGGGGGAAAGCGTTTGCACCCCCTGCCTATAGAGGGGCAGATTCTGATTATTGCACGTATTTGCTATATACATAATTATATTTTTTATGTATCTGCATGCATATATATATATATAGTATGTAGATACGCATACATACGCGCAAGTCTGCGCGTATATATATATATATATATATATATATATGTACGCATATATGCATCTGTGTGTGTGTGTGACAAAATTGGGCAAACTTTGCCAAGGTCTCCGCCGTCCCCGAGCCCAGGTGGGCAGCAGCCCGGCTCCCCCCGGGGCCGGGGAGAGACGGCCGCCCCTTGCCGCCCGGCTGCGGGAGGAGGCTCGGGGACAGCGCGGCGGCGCTGCTGGCCGCGGGCGCGGGCGGAGCGTTGCGCGGCGCTGCGCGGCTTCGGGCACGGTGGCCCGGGCTGCGCCGGGAGCCGCACCGGGGCAGGGGGCGGCTCATCCTTCCCGCTTGCCCTGCCGGGGCTTGGAGGAGGTGGGGGCGAGTCTTGCATTTATTCGTGTTATTATTATCGTGGTTTTTCCGCCGGAGCGGGAAGCAGGGAGGGCGGCCGGGGGCTGCCGCGAGGCGCGGGCAGGGGGCAGCGCAGCCGCTCGCCGGGGCGCAGCCTCAGCCGCCGTGTCCCCCCCGCAGGCACCAGCCGCCGCGATGCCGCTCAACGCGAGTTTCCCCAGCAAGAACTACGACTACGACTATGACTCGGTGCAGCCCTACTTCTACTTCGAGGAGGAGGAGGAGAACTTCTACCTGGCGGCGCAGCAGCGGGGCAGCGAGCTGCAGCCGCCCGCCCCGTCCGAGGACATCTGGAAGAAGTTTGAGCTGCTGCCCACGCCGCCGCTGTCGCCCAGCCGCCGCTCCAGCCTGGCCGCCTCCTGCTTCCCCTCCACCGCCGACCAGCTGGAGATGGTCACGGAGCTCCTGGGCGGCGACATGGTGAACCAGAGCTTCATCTGCGACCCGGACGACGAGTCCTTCGTCAAGTCCATCATCATCCAGGACTGCATGTGGAGCGGCTTCTCCGCCGCAGCCAAGCTGGAGAAGGTCGTGTCCGAGAAGCTCGCCTCCTACCAGGCGGCCCGCCGCGAGGGGGGCCCCGGCGTCCGGGCCGGCCCGCCGCCGCCGCCGCCTCCGCCTGGCCTGGCCGCGTCTCCCGCCGCCTCGGCCGGCCTCTACCTGCACGAGCTGGGCGCCGCCGCCGCCGACTGCATCGACCCCTCCGTGGTCTTCCCGTACCCGCTCAGCGAGCGGGCGCCCAAGGGCGGCGCGCCCGGCGCCAGCCCCGCGTCCCTGTTGGGCGACGACACGCCACCCAGCACCAGCAGCGACTCAGGTAGGCGCTGCTTTTGCGCGGAGCTTGCGCCGGTTTTGCGCGGGGGTCTGCGCGGGGATTGCTCCGCACAGCAGGACGCCAAGCCGCTCCCCCCGCCTCGCGGTGCATGTGCCTTTTTTAAATGCCACGTTAGCGAGGCGCATCGAGACTCCCGCTGGATTTATTTCCTGGAAAACTAGCCTTTCCAAAAGTGGAGTAAAAGGGGAAAAAAAATAAAGGCGCGGGGAAAGAAACTTTCATAACGAGGTCAGAGTTGGTCGCTACGGTTTGCGCAGTGTCCATGCGGGGCGCTTCCCAGTGACATCCCCGGGCTGGGAAGGAGTTAACTCTTGCGCTGGAGCCGCAGGGAGAGCGGTGCAGGCGGGAGGTGCTAGTGAAAGTGGCTGCAGCAGTGAATGGGGCTGGGAAAGTTTTAGAAAGGCTTCCTTAAGTATTTGACAGCATGTTCCGTTTGCTCGTAAATTTGGGTTAAAAGCAAGGCACTACTCAAAGCACTACCGCCCTCACTCCCCTCTTCCCCCCCCCCCCCTTTTTTTTTTTAATTCCTTCTTGGTTTTTCCACAAGTTAGTCGATCGCAGAAGATTCGGAAAATGCCTCTGCACACACATGTGTGTTAACTAAGCCTTCTTGAGGCGTGGCCAAAGCCTCCTAAATCCTTAATTAAGGGCAGCTTGAGTCTGGAAGCTTTATTGCGCTGACAGTCGAGGTTAGACTTTCCTGCTGTCTTTCATACGCTCCTCAGAATTACGCAAGATCTTTGCAACTTTTGAAATCCGGGATCCGGAGCTTAGAAAGCAGTCCATGCCCTGTTGTGCTTGAAGTAGTGGCTTCCTTAAAGGAAACTCTGCTTCAGGACAACGGAGTTTCGGCACCAAAGCAGTTTTAGCGTGGCTTTGTCAATGGGGTCCTGACTGAGTGGCTCAGAAAAGCATTCCCTTATACGTAAGTGCTCGGTATGCTGTTTATTTGCACAGATCCACTTATGTTTGTTTTCTTTTTTTTTTCTTTTTTTTTTTTTTTTTTGTCTCACAGAAGAAGAACAAGAGGAAGACGAAGAAATTGATGTTGTCACCCTAGCTGAAGCGAATGAATCTGAATCCAGCACAGAATCCAGCACAGAAACATCAGAAGAGCACAGTAAGCCCCACCACAGCCCGCTAGTCCTCAAACGGTGTCACGTCAACATCCATCAGCACAACTACGCTGCTCCTCCCTCCACCAAGGTTGACTATCCAGCTGCAAAAAGGCTAAAGTTGGACAGTGGCAGAGTTCTCAAGCAGATCAGCAATAACCGCAAATGCTCAAGTCCCCGCACATCAGACTCGGAGGAGAACGACAAGAGGCGAACGCACAACGTCTTGGAGCGGCAGAGGAGGAACGAGCTGAAGCTGAGTTTCTTTGCCTTGCGCGATCAGATACCAGAGGTGGCCAACAACGAAAAGGCACCCAAAGTTGTCATCTTGAAAAAAGCCACGGAATATGTCCTTTCTATCCAGTCAGATGAACACAGACTGATCGCAGAGAAAGAGCAGTTGAGGAGGCGGAGGGAACAGTTGAAACACAAGCTCGAGCAGCTAAGGAACTCTTGTGCATAGGAACTCTTGGGCATCATTTAGAATAACCCAAACTAGACTGAAACCATGATAAAATATTAATGTTTCTAATATCACTCATGAACTATACCCAGTCCATAAAGGATGGTACAATTGCAACTGCATGCTGTGCGATTTAACTTGAGACTACACAACCTTGGCTAGGCCTCCGAACGGCTTAGCCAGAACCTCAAAACTGCCTCATAATTGATACTTTGGGCATAAGGGATGATGGGACATTCTTCATGCTTGGGGATGAACTCTTAAACTTTTTTTCTTTTGAAAGTTTTGTATTTAAGGCATTTTTTTCCTATGAGAATTCCAAAAAGTCATCCCCAGAATGCTGTATATATTTACACATCATATTGACATGTAAATACCTTTAATAAAATCTTTATAGAAAATGTGCAACATTAGTATGCAACAGTTGTGGCAACTGGATTTATACTTGTCTGGAACTTCTGTGCCATAACATTTCACAGTTTTGTTTTTTTATTTAAATACATTTTTCTTTTAAAAATGATTTTTATTTTGTTTTTAGATAAATAAATATTTGCCCAAAATATAATTAGCTAAATCCTGTGTGAAGACTTTGCTTTGTCTTAATGTATTGTCATTAGGTGCTCATTTTCTTGTTGTTCCTCTCCATGTTGTCATATTAGTGATCTGATGAAAGCTAAAGCATAATGTAAGTCGGGCAAAAAGAAACACTAACGGGTTTTGCAGCTTAATAGGGAGTCTTCCATCTTTCCTTCCTCCTCCTCCTGTCGCTTCAAATACTTTAGATTAGTGATCCTTAATGGGCTTTGTCAGTTCAATCAATATTGTCGCAAATGAAAGTGGCCATTCAACGTCAGTCTTGGATGTGACCACCTATCTGCTGCAAGTGAAGTTGCAACACAGTTGAGACATTAATTCGTCCATCATTTCTCTAGCATAATGCCTCTGTCCTGCTTTTTTCTATACTTTTAGCTGTGTTTGGGAGTTCTGACCTTTATTTTGCATTAGAGACACAACTTTGTGTTCCAAGGACTGTGTTGGAGACTCACCGTAATTGCCTCCTGTTTGATCGTTTGAGCAGAAGTTTAATGGGATAGCAAAATAAACCACGAGGATGAGTGTTGATGTGGTTAAAACAACAGAGCAATTTCCCTTTCAAGCCCGCTCTTCCCATGCTCCCAAACAGCTCAGTACTTTATCAATATGAGTAGTTGCTAGAGAGTTCGAGGAATACAAATTCCAAGGGCAAAACAGCACACAGAGCCACACTTTGATAATTATTATGTGAACTTCACAAATTAGAGGGAAAAACAAACAAACAAACAAAAAGAATAACTATTCCTTATCTGGAATTCTTGATGTAACTGCAACAGACCTAATTTCTGCCTTTCCCTATTTAATGGCATTTCAGTTCAGAAACTGGTGCCTCACAGGCACCTTCCTATGGGCCCTAATGTTGCTTGAACCTAAGATCAGGTCCTTTGATCCTTCCCCCAACCCTTTCTTTCACCCACTTAGCTCCCCTTTAGTTGGAATTGAAGTAAGAAATCAATTAGCCCTTGGACTGGGGGAGGAAGAAGGTACTTTCAAAAAAGTCAGGTCATGAACTCCTGGATTTTCATAATTCCCCATTAAATAAATATTTGCTTGGCTCCTAACCATCTGATCAGTGAAGTTGCCAGGCAATGTTGGTGCCAGTAGTTCAAGGGACCTGGGGGATCATGTTTTCTGCTGCCGTCACACCCAGCCAGGGAAAACAACAAGTTCTGGTGCGACTGTTCGGAGAGTGGAGGACAAGGAGGGTTGTGTGGGGGTGTACATGGGGACAGGTAGCATTTTGTGGACATGGTAGGTGCCAAGGTCTCTACCCTGAAGAAACTGCTGTAATGGCCCTAATAGCTCTGTGCCTCGGACTTCCAAAAATAAGATAGGAAAATTAGCCGAATCCCATTGCATTCTGAGCTTCAAGTATTGGGTGCTGAGGATTCTTTGGGGAAAAAAAAATATTTTAGCAAAACTAAACAAAATTGAAGTTTTTCCTTTAAGTTTTATCTCCTTATAAATGTGGTCTGTAGTTGCTTTTTTTTTTTTTTTTTTTTTGAGCATATGATTCATATAATCAGTGATGAGGAAACAGAATTATGTGAAATGAAACTATAAATTCTATCTGAACTGTAAATCAGGGCTTTTTTTTCCCAGCTCCGACCCACAGATTAGATTTATATGTTATTGGATACGTTAACTTTTTAAATATATATATATACATATACATAAATATATGTATATATAATATATGTATTTTGCTTGCATTTTTGGCATGGGCTCTAGTTGGATTTTGGTTATGAGCAGAAACACACCCTTGCCCAGGAATTTCAAAGGGCAGCCCCATAACCAGGACTAGAGGGGTGCAGAGACATCTGCGAACGATGACAAAACCGTCACCTTGAGGCCCCAGTTTCAGGTGCTAGAAAAACTCCCTCACTTCTTCCCGTTAAATGAAGCTAGACCACAATGATTAATAAATGTCTCCACATTGGTAGGCTTCTTAAATAATTTGGAGAGTAGAAGCCTTTTTTCTTCTTCTTCTACGTAGGAAGGTCTTTGGTCTTTTGATGAATAGGAGGCTTGCAGTTTCTTAGTTTCTTATTCTCACCTTTGAACAGATCACCCCTTGCTCTTGCCATTTAACTGCTAGGAGAGATCGTGAACATGACCCTGCACTGCCACTCTAAGAAAGACCAGGTATTTACGGGATGAAGCTTCAGGTTTATGCCATTTCTTACTTTTGGAGGAATTACGAAGTACCTAAATAATGTAGTGGGAAAAAAAAATGTTAAAAGGCTTGTTGGGGCAGGGATTAAAATATCCCTATTGTCATTAAACTTCTGCTAAAGAGAAAGGCAATTTCCACTTTAGGATGTAGCATGAGAGGTCGAGAAGACACAGATATCCTACAAGAGTTTCTGAGCTGGATTCACTTAGTAATGCACTGTATATAGGTATGGAAGTGTTGTTTTTTGCTGCTGTTTTGGAGCAATAAAGGAGGTAGATAAGCTTATAAAAGAAGCCTCTGGGTCTTAAAATAAAATGCAATAAGCATTCACAGTGCTTGCCAAACAGCTGCACCAAAACACTACTTGAAATACAAGGAACATTTTGACTCCAGCTTCCTGCTCTTCTATGTGATTTCAAGCCACTTCTACTCCAAAAGAGCATTAGGCAAAATATGGCAAGGAAGAAAACAAGGAAAAAAACCTTTGTGGCAAGAATGAAATCGTCCTTATCACATACCTTGATCAATAGCATTTAATAGTATTTATCCTTAGGGATCCAACCTTGGGTTTTGTTGTAGTTGTCACTGTTTTTTGTTTACTTTTTTCCTCACTTGTAAGTTTTGCCTTTCAAAACAACTAATAATCTAAAGAAATGTAACATCTCAGAGCAAATTGCATTAGGAGAGCCCTGGAGTGTTTGAAAGCATTTATGTTAGTTTAATTCAGCTCCCATGTAGGGAAACAGACTTGTGTCATGGGAAGATGTTTTCGGGAACATTATTCTACCTCTTTACTTACCCCTGGCAGAGCCAATACTGCTCCTGTAATGCTTCGCAACCATCGCAGGCAGTTGAGAGATGACAAATATTTCAACGGAGTTGTGTTAAAAGGAGAATTTCAGGTAAGTGGAATAGAATTACTGTAAACTGGAAGCAAGCCAGGCCACTCCTTTTAACAACTGAATTTATTCAAAGTGGAAAATAGAGGAGATGTTTTCTCTGCTGACAGAGATCACAGAATCAAGAATGGTTGAGGCTGATGAACAGTCTTTTAATATGCTGGATTTTTTAACTCTTTTTTATTGATTGGTCTTGAAGCCATCTGCCAACATATTATCAGAAAAAAAAAATCACTGAATGATAGTTGAGTCTAACACAACAACACCATTTGAGAAGAGACTAAGGATTTAGTGCCCAACATAGAGTTTTGCCATTTCCTCATTTTAAAAGAACATCTTTGGGAGTCTCTGAAAAAAAGATTCTGCTGACTGAAAACTAACCCTTGATTTCCCCTTGAGGTTTCCTCACAGACTAAGCCTAAACCTGCCTAGCTAAAAAGAAAAGATCAAGAAATGAGATAGCTGGGCTGCAGAAGCTGGATTTTATTTCCGGTATAAAACATTTAACACCTGCCAAGTTTTACCTACCTTAATGTCATTTACTCATTTCAGGCGTGGTTTTATAGTCACTGGGTAAGGAGACATGGAGAGAAATAATGCCCAGGATACAGAATAATAATTGTGAAATTAAAGTGTTTTATTACTGTTTTTTTTTCTCTAATTCTACCTTCTACAGAGTTTGTGAGAGAAGGGAGGACACCAGGACTGAGACAGGTATTCAGAGAGCCTTGTTCAAGATGTCTGTCAAGGAAAAAACAGCATTATCACATGTCCCAGCACCAATAAGGGCCAGGAGAAGACCAGCCAGGCAAGGGCAGCACCACCTCTTCATCAATTCTTGACTATAGGGTCAATAGAGTATTTTTTCACATCTTCTCTTCAAGGTCCAAGCGATCTGTCTTGATGTGTGTCCAGACTGTGCCTACCCAGGAAATGAGATATGAATGGAGTTAACTGCACTGTCAAAGTAAAGGTATGAGCTTTGGTGCTAAATTATCAAAGTGCATATGCAAAAGATTCTTCTGCCACTTGCCAAAACTCTTAGTTAAGTTGTTAAGTATAAGTTACTGAAGACATCTTACTTCAAGTCATCACCTGCAATTGGGAAGTCTGGTGCATCTACATGATAGCGCTTGAAGCCCTGTGGCACAAGGGACACCTCGCTGGCCAAGATATCAGTATCTTAACTCTACCTAACTTTGTATCTCAACTCCAGCTAACTTTGACGCTCTCCATATTCTTCCCCCAACCACCATTTCCATTCCCAGCTTGATGTACGAATTGTGGAATGATTCCTTATTCTGCACAAGTCTGGAAGGAAACACTCAGGTGAGTCGGTGACACTTTGCCACGCTGTTCAGGCTATTGCATTTTGATCCTAAGTTCACCTTTCATGTGTGTCTCTCTATGGTTCTTGCCTTGACTACTGTTTTGTTGAATACATTTCCATTCGCAGCAAAATCACTCTTGCAACCATGCACAATTTCTATCGAAAGCCTCTATGTCCCAATTATGTAGAATTATGTTTTCCCTGCAGGATCAAAAAAAAAAAAAAAAAAGGAAAAAAGGAAAAAATGAAAAAGAAAGGATTAGGTGCTATGAATGAAGAGTTTTAAAATATAAGCTGCAAAAATGGAGCAATCTGACTGGGTAACAAAGACTTCCAAGCAGAGAAATTAACACAGCACAATTCCCTGCTTGGAACTAATTAGCCCCATCAGCTTCCTTCATGTTAATTCATCCATGATGAAAGAGGATAGAAATAGCAGGAGGAAAAAAATAGAAAAAATAAATACAAGGAATTGAGGAATTGTGCTTTACACAGATATTGGGAACAGGCAAAGCCCTAATAAATCTACAGGATGACACAGCTGGGACAGCAGGAGCAAAGCGAGGCTCTTGGTGCAGGCAATTTCAATGATCTCGTGCCCAGATGAGTATCAGGCAAAGGCGTTTGGTGATGGCCAAGGCTGTGCTGTGCCACAGAAGGGTTAGGGGAAGAGCGAGCATCTCTGCGACCGTGCCAATGAGTGGTAAAGGTTTGCATGCAACATCAGGGCACTCTCCTCTCCTTGCAGGAAAGGGGCATCAGCAGCACCAGGCATGACTTAGCTAGCTGGTATAAGCTCTATTCAGCCTGACATGACCATTCTGTTTTATTGCTGTTGTTATTATGTGGCAGCACTATAAGTGCTCTTTGAATAATTTGTTTTTATTGACATTATATATATCATAAAAAGCAGAACTTGTGCAGTAATTACTGCCCCAAAGTAAGCCTTTCTATCAAAAGTGTGCCTGGAAAAATTGTGTTTCAGCAAGCAGAACCAAAGAAAAATGCCATGGAGAAGATACTCAGGAGGCTGGATCAGACAGGAAAGAAAAACCTTTCCACCCTCGGTTTCTATCACCATTTTTTTTTTCACTTTCATACTTCTGCTAATTTGCTTTTAGGCTGTATGTTAAAATCAAGAATAGAGGAATAAACAGAAGCTAAGTAAAACTGAAGTGACAAAACATATTGCAAGCAGTATGCTGTAATTTAGATTCCTTACACCTATACATTTCAGAAATAGACCAATTTTGATTCTTTTTTTTTTCTTTTTTTTTTTTTTTTTGGGTGGGGAAACTGAAGAAAGACACTTCTACCTTGGATGAGACTGGGTGTTCAGCAGTAACCAACATTGCTATGCAACAGCTACAACCTAGTTTTCAAATATTAGATTTTTTACATTGTATAAACGTGATGGACAGGAGTGGGAAGAGCTATTTCACTATATTCTTATCAACCAAATATTTTCAGGGCCAGGGATTTACAAAAAAAATCCCTCAGACTCTAATAATTCACCATGTATTGACTGTAGACATTGTGATTTGCAATGGGTTCATAGAAGAAAAGCCATATTATTTTGATAAATGGTACTATTTTATAATATTAATTTCATCTGCAAAATTCCTCTCATCTGGGGTAAAGCAGATTTTTCTTTGGGCACAAGTAAAATCTTATTATGTGTTCTCATTATCATTCATCATTATGGTAAAGGGTAAGATAATATTGTATTGTGCCTAGACTTTTACATTTTGAGAGAATGTAAAAGGCTATATGAATATCTTATGAAGTGATTGCAAAATAAAATTGACCTCAAAGTGATTCAACCATGTAACATATTATTCTCACCCTGCAAAATTGAATTCTTACTGAAAAACGCTTCTTTTCTCTTGCATTGGTGAGAAAAGAAGAATATCCCATCCTTCTGCAATAAAGAGCATTTTCCCATGTTTTACAAGAGCAATTACAAGAGCTGTATTCATTAGCATCTGCACTTTTCTGCAGAATTTAATTTAGGTCTTTGGTGCTTGATTAAAAATGAACCCACCCCTTCCCCAACATTTGGCGATGCTTTTCCAAAACAGAGACTTGTTGGTGAAACCCAAAACAAGGGAGACAAGCTGAGAAGGTGTTAATGGGGCTCCAGGGCTAGAAACAATTGCCATATATATTTTTAATGACCTGCCTAGCAGCTGGAGCAAGGTAGCTAGACAAGGCAGTGACTGCCATAGAGATCTGTGCAGCTGCAAAGATTGCAACGTGTTACTTTGCTACCTGAGCTCCCCCTGTTCTTCTAATTCCTTTTCAAGCTATTATTAAAAACAGAGGCCAGATTCCCTCTAATGTAAATGAACTACCATAAAAAAGAGGAAACTTCTGTGCAGAACCTTTTGTCCTGCCAGTCTTTATGGCGTATTGGGTATCGTCTGTCCTGTTGCAGCTGGGCTGAAGTCACCACAGTCATCTCTAGTGTGCTCTGGATAGCGATGCCTGTCAGCTACGATTTTGATCCTTCTCTTTATTAATTCTGATGGATGCTCCAGCCATGCATGACTCCGATTCGGGGCTTATGATGCCAGCAAATTTTTTAATCCATTAATTTAAGTTGTCCTCTGTAAAGTAGCCTTCAGTTTGCAATTTCCTTTGTCTTGGTATCACTGGGAAGAAAATCTTGGCCTCTCCACAGTCAGCTGCAAAATACATATTGACTCCAGCAGGGCCAGGATTTCAGCCATTAATTTTGCAACCTTTCTTTAATCTTCTTAATTAATTTAATTCTGATATCATTATCTAGATTGCTCCATTCATTTAGCATCACAGCAGCTATCTCTCCATTCTCACTGGAAGGCTCTGGTAACTTTGCAAATGTTCCAGCTCTATCTCCCATTCCTACCTTTTGATCTTTGCTAACAACCTACCTTTAATGTCTGCTTGGCGCAGCCTTTTATCAGGGAAAGCACTCCACCCTCTCTAGAAGAGGGGACACTTATGGGAAATGCTGCATTGGGAACCACATCTGTACATCTGCCTTTCCTAGGTGATCCTTCTGGCCTGTTCTGGACCTACGGTCAGGGTATACATAAACTTTTCCAGCCAGTTTTAAAACCAGTTCAGCCAAATTAAATTCAACACCAAAATATGGGCAGGTTTTCAGAAACTTTAACCAGGGAGCTCATTCCAGTTTTACCTAATTAACCTGAAGACCATGAATCTACACCTAAATCTCAGCTCAGAAATCGGGGGAGGTTCTTTTATTACACCCTCTGGTTAACAATTCTTCTGCAGGCAGGAAAAATGCTGTTAACCCCCCTAGCCTGCACTGGGACAGTTAAGGTACCTTTTATCAGTAGTCCACTTAAGTGTAGACAAGATGCCCCTCTGCTCCTTGTCCAGGGTGGTGCTGCTGCTTTGGGGCTGGAGGAACCTAGATAGATACAAACTTTGATGCCTGTTGCACCAGGACCCCCAGACCATCCTATGTTACTGGAGTAAATATGCTCACACTAATATAATATCTTCCTACCTGGAATAAGCTGCATGTATATAATTGTGTTTACACTCATATGACTACTGTAACCCATTAGGTTTTAAAAGAGCATAAATATCGAGAAAATGATTTTTCTACATGAAAATGCTGAAGCAAGTTAAGTTGTGAAGTTACACAGTGATTTCCACCCTGCTGTATCAGATTGTTTCATCCCCTTAGGAAATGCCTGGGGCAGATCTCTACGTTGAGTTACCTGGTATTTACAGCTGGCCACCATCAGATGTCTGGGGCTTACTGGGGCATATACTCATGTGCATCCTCTCAGCAACCTGCCCGCATCTTCATCTCGGGTATTGGGAGAGTTCTTGTTGCTGCACATGATTTTAAATGGGGTTTGTCAACTGTCAAAGGTGCTAAGTCTCTGCAGATCCCATCACCTTCAACTCCAGTTGTGGGTGCTCAGCACATCTGAAGATCAGGCCAAAAACCTGCTCTGGCTTTTCTCTCCTGAAGAAAAGATGGTTTCTAGATGAAAGGTTGGCATAGAAAGGATAAACCTGGGGTAAGACAAATACAAGCACACTGCCTGCCCTCTGCCATTTTTCTGTGTAACTTTAAACTCTGTGGCCTCCTCTGACCCTCAGGGGAGTCACATTTTCAGAAGCTCTCAGATGTCGGTGGATGCCAAGCTCAGATGACATTCAGCACAAATGGAAAATCCTGTCCTTCTGTCTCTCCTTGCATTTCAGGGTTTGCTTTTGCCTCTTTAAAACTCACCTGCTCCACTCTGATTTTCTCATTTCCATCCGTTTGTCCTCATTGTGATAATTTGGCAGCACGACAAACCAAAGGTCAACATGACTTCACCACTATGAGCCAGGAAAAAAGAAAACATGTTCCTAGATCCCGAGGACAAAGTCTGAATGCTGGCAGGAAGCCAGTGTGTAGTATCCACGCGGTGCCAGTTTGCTGGAATGATAGTCCATTTATGTGATGCTCTTAATATGAAACACTGCTTTTTATCCCCATCTTCACTGAGGTGAAGGTAGGCAGCATGACAACAGAAAAGCTTCTCTGCTGAATGAGAGAAAGGCCTTTCCCTAGCACATGCTCATGTTTGCTTAGACGGTGGCTAAAGCCTGTGTGTTGGTATTAACAGAGGCTGGTGGTCAACATGAACATGTTGCCTGTCTCACTTCTCAGCTGGATGCTTAGCGGAGAGCCAGGAGACCTTAAACATCGGTGCTGTGTATTGGATTTTGAATAAAGGCAGTCTGCAGAAGAAAGCCCTGGCAAAATGTACTGAGGGGCCAATTTATAGTCTAGTAGAGTAGCTTCGTAGCCAAGTCTATCACGAGAATTTGTTATCAGCATACTGTTGGAATCACAGACCAATGCACTCTGATTTTGGCAAACCTAATTCAATTTGATGGAGAAGAAGATGTCTGCATTTTCTTGATTCTTTAGTTCTCATCTCTTTACATGTAATTTCCTTTTTATCTGTTTAACGGTGATTAAGGGCTGTGAATCATGACACAGGTGAGATGTGAGCTGTGCTTATCCCACTCATTTATTCAACTCTGTCACCTAATGCTGAGAGCAGGAGATAGGGAGGCAGGACTGCAGGCACCAGCTTCCCAGCTGTACCAGTCTGAAGTCAGTGTGCTCTCCCTGTATGACCACAGGCAGAATGCTTTACATCTCCATGCCTCAGTTTGCATACCCAGAAACTTAGACACAGTAACATACATACATCTTAGGGGCATTGCAAGACTTCATTGCTCTCTAATGCTGCTATACGGTTTCATTTTCTTTCATTCCCTCTGCACAACAAAAAAATGAACTATCATTGTCTGTGGAAGGGACCCAACCTCACTCTTCCTACCTGTCATGAGTGATGTGCTTACTCTGATTTTGATTTTTGCCAGTAACATGCAATTGCTTAAATCCATCATTGGTGCCTCTAGGATACTAACTGAGGTGGTGTCTATCCGTTTACGAGGCTCAGGGCTTAAATGGGGCACTCACTGGGACTAAGTCAGTTTGCTGGTGAGCAGCTTAGGAGAGACACCCATGCCAGATCCCTCACCCTCCCTCCTGAACTCTTTTCTCCCAGGTTTATGTAGTTTATTCGGTGTGTTTTAATCGTTTCGCCTATACACACACTTCCAAAGCAAGTCTACTGCGGGAAGATCCTTTGCCTCTTTGTATGGGAGCAACATCTCCACGGCAATGCTATGGGCTTCTTGCAGCACTGTGTGCTGTGCTGGTCCTCAGCTTTACCTGCTATAGGGAAGATGGGGAGAAAGGGGCCTGTCACAGCTGAGGCCTCTCTCCAGGAGGGCTGAAGTCTGGGACAGGTGGTGAACCTCATCTCCTGCATCTTAGGTAGCTTGTGGGTTGCTCTATAAGAGGTGGACAGCAGTGCTGCCATCACCACCTGTGCTAAAAAGAGGAGGTTTCCTTCTTACCTTTATGATCCCTGACAGGACCCTGAGGGACCTTGTCCGAGCTCCTGAATCCACAGAGGAGCTTCCAGGACTTGGTGCAGAGCCGAGCTGGGGCTCGCTGCCAGAAGCGGTGCAGCCCCGCTGTATTACAGAGCCTGCTGGTGTCACGCTCCCTCGAAAATTGCTTGCATGATTGTTGTCTGTTTCTTATAGATGGAGAGATTAACGTCAAGGAAAGCAAGGTAAACAGAAAGGGAAGGACCCTGGGGATACTGCAGGGGTTTAGGCCAACTTGGCTGGTCCAACCTGTTTATAAAGCCTGACACAGTTGAAGGTGCCAAAGAATAACTGGCAAGTTCAACAGTTTCTGCTCGGTGATTTAGCAACAGGATCCTTAGGCAAATAGGGCAGAGCCCCGGTTGTTTTCCTGGGAGATGATTACCTTGGGAATAGGAAATTGGGCACAGAGTCTGTTCCCAGGGAGGCTGTTGGCGTTTTACCTCCTTTCCCTATGTCTTGCTAGGACATACAGCCTTGGCATGGTGCACAGCACTCGTGTTGTTTCCTGCAGCCAGCTCTACGATTCCCATCCTTCGTCTGACATTATCTTCCCTGCCTGGGTTTTCTATCCCTACTGACATCCCTGCTTTCCATTTTCTCTCCCAGGCTTGCAACTCCTGTTGTGATCTTTTGCCCTCCATACAAAACAAACAAACCCAGTTCCTTCTCCCTAAGGGCTCAGCCAGTGCCTTTCTCAGTTTTTTACTTCTTTTTTTTTTTTTTTTTCCCCTTTGGAAATATGCCTGGGACCTGGATGGAGTTTCCTTGCTGCCTGACTTCTCCATGTGTATC
Source organism: Tinamus guttatus (assembly GCF_059628265.1). Classification (NCBI taxonomy): domain Eukaryota; kingdom Metazoa; phylum Chordata; class Aves; order Tinamiformes; family Tinamidae; genus Tinamus; species Tinamus guttatus. The sequence goes on from NW_028289484.1 coordinate 91,570, forward strand.
CTCTTTACTGATCTGGACAGTCACCACGGAGAAATCCTGAATTAGATCATTGAGAAACCTCCTTTCCTTGGAACATGCTCCCATTTCTTGGCTGAGCATTCTGCTTATAGCCTTTTGGGGTGAGATTCATGGTGCATTTTAAGGGCCTGGCATATTGTCTTCACTGAGAACCTATGTTACAGGGTGAAGATGACTGACATGAAACAAAACATTTCTCTATTTCCTTGACTCACTATATTTCTCTGTGTTCTGTATAGCTATCAAGAGAGGTGCCAGTCTAAATTTATGGATTCCTGTAAAGAAGAAGAGACAGATAGAATCCTAGTGACATGGTCATATCAGAACAAAGTTGCATATGTTTGTGGGAGTGGAACTGGTAATAGTGACAGTTCTGCTGCTACAGTTCTGGATGGGGATGGACCTGAGTAGCCTAATGCCTTCTGCTTCTCTTTGTGTTGCATTCAGCCCTAAGGGCACCCTGAAAACATTGGACAACTTCAGAAAATTTCCAGTCTCTGTTTCTTCTTTATTATTGCACCAAGTCCTGGATTTTGAGTTCTGCACCCACCAAAATCACAGGTGAGTCATCACAGCCTAGAAATGTATCGTGTCCCCATCTGGGGATAGAAGTGCATTTTCTTTTACAAATGAGTACTTAAATTACAAGACTGAGGAGTATAAATAAATAATGCTAAGCACCACGGCCTTGTACCATTATTTTGCAGCAGAGAAAATCTGATACTGGTAAAGACAAGAGGGAAGTCTGCCTACAAGTGAGAAGAGCTGCTTGAGCGCAGTCATAACACCTGCTCCAGAGCAAATGGGTGTGCCCAGAGTTTGAATACATTCAGGACGGAAATTAGGTGGTTTTTACCTTTCACAGAAGCAGAGCTCCAGATAACATTCAAGAAGGTAAAGTGAGGACAAAACACCTGCTCAGCTTGGTACATTTGTGAGCAGGCTATGAGGAACCACAGCGGGTATTAGCAGCAAAGCAGGCGCAGCGAGCCAGCCCTCCCTTCCTCCAAGAACAGGAGATCACGTAGGTTTTGGAGCAGTCCCAGAACTAACCTCAACCAAGATTAATCCCTGACTGAGGGAAGTTATAAACTACTAGGACGGCACATTCCCAGCTCTCCTTTTTTTCCCATTGTCTCTCTCCAGGGTGCATGTTTGGATGGGGCATGTGACACTTTCTACCACAGCTTCCTGTCCCTTCATGCTCTGATGAGGACCTCACGGTCTCTGGCTGCCCCTCCCTGCTGGAGACTCTCACCCTGGCATCAGGGCTAACTGCAGCGGGCCCATTGTGGCTCTCATTGCTCCCTGGCACTTCACCCAGCCTGGCCTGCTCTGCCGGACACGGCCGAGAAGCTCACGTGATGCCTGCAGCTGGCCAAGGCGCAGGGCAGGAGGCAGCGGAGTTGCGGCAGGCACCTCTCCAGCTGGCACAGCTTTTGAAAGTGTGACCCTTGATCTTTGTTCTGATCTTCAGAGAGGAACTTGGAGCTCTACAACCTCCCTGCGCAGGTATGCTAGGCTGTCATGGGGATGATGACACCAAGGCACTTCATCAGCATGGCCTGCGCCATGCTCAGGTTGTAAGACTGCAGAATTTGTAGAGCACAGCCTCTAGGGAGGCTGTAAGGCCAAAATACCAACACAAGGCAGATATTTCTACGTGCACATGGAAAGACCACTTTTATTTACCTGAGGACCCACAGCAAAAGTCAGTGCGTGCAAAGAAACAGCAGATCCCCCTGCAAATGCCAGAGCCTCAGCTGCGGTTGGGAAACACTTGGTATTACCTGCTATCCCATCTCCATCCTCCTGGTGAAGCAGTCTATTGCTGGAGAAAACTGGGAGATTGTCCCCAAATGCTTGGTCTTGTAAAAACTCCTCAGGACCAGATAGGACCTTAAGGCCACTGAAGAAGAGCAGTGGAGTATCCTCCAAGAGGGAGAAGGCACCAGGGGATCCCAAAAACTGCAAGTATCTTGGCTTGTTTCTATCCATGAGAGGTGGTTTTACTTCTCTGCAGCTTCAAAGTAAGCTTGGCAAGAAGATGAGAACTACCAGGGGACACCCCAGCACGGGAAAAGGAAGGAGCTGGCCAAACTTCTAGAGCTGCCCTCAGCATGGCTGCGGGAAGGACCAATGCGGGCTGGTGAGATGGGAGCCACTTGTGCCTGGGGATGGAGAAGGCCACTGAGTAGGAGCATGTGCAGCTCCCATGGGAATGGGACCTGGGGCAGAGCTTGGAGAAGTCATATAATTTCTTCCTGATGGATAAAAATTATGGTGTGATGGATTTTTTTTCTGTGTTTTTCAGGGATCTGGAGGATGACTTTCAGCCCCTGGGGCTGCTCCCTGGGACTGGAGCAGCACAACCTTCTGCCACTGCTTCCCAGGGAGCCACAGGATTCCAGTGTCCCCTCCAGCACCTGAATCTGTCCCATCTCGAGTAAATGTCAGCAATTGCAGTCCAGCTTCCCTGTGTGAGGAAGCACGCCAATGCTTTCAGTGTCCTCTTAACGAAGTTTTCCCAGCTGTGTCATGCCAGGAATTCTGCACAGAGGTGCCTGTCTCCTACCCACGCTCTCACCTTCCTGCTACTGCTGGCGTGGTAGCACATGGGCTGTGGTGTGCGGAAAACAGCATTGATTGGAACTGATGTTTAGCAGCAGACCCTGTGTATGTGTGTTGCAGGGAAAGGACAGGAGTCCTGCGGAGAAAGGAATGAAAATTCAATTTTCAGTGCTGCTTGATACATATTTCTTCCCTACTTCAGCTGCTGGGAGCTACCAAGTGGCCAACAGGCTACCAAGGTCCTGTTTAAGGGCGATACCCCTGTGGAGCCAGAGCAACAGTTTCATGCTGGGGCTTTTCCCAGCCTCCAAAGGGCCAGTAGTCTTTGTGAAGTGTTAGGCTGCTCTATCATTTAGGCTATTTATTTATTTATTTGCTTATTTATTTTTCCCATCAGAAAAAAACGATGCTGTGGTCTCCTAAGCTCACCCATTCACCCACTTTTGTAGATCATTTATTATTCATTTATGACTCAGAAGATACAAAGGTACTTTTTTTTTGTCACAATGTTAAGCTCACTTCTACCACAACAGACTACCAAGGGGTATTTCACAGAAGCCTTTAATTCTCCAAGAGGGCTCTCGCCTCTCTTCTTGGGAAAATCC